>NW_025765223.1:0-98858 GCF_003918875.1 Haliotis rubra | reverse complement strand
GTGTGCGTCTATCGTGCGCGTTAATGCAAACCTGGCACAGTCCCCTTACCGCTAAACGTCCATGAAGATCACCCATTTAAGGATTTGTAAACCTTGTTTCATTTCATCCCAGCTTGTCATTGGTACCTCACACCATCACTGGCACCCATGCTGCAGCTGTTATTCCACCCCATATCGGCCCCATCTCCAAACCGATCCCTTCAGAAACTATGGCCGACATAACGTTTACCTTTGCGCGCGATGACAAGTTACCTGCCGTCAGTACGGAGAAGACAGAAAGATGACTCATCTGTGAAGAGAACTCTTCTCCTCTCCATCTCCATTCTTGTCTACTCCACTGGAGACGTCGGTCGACGTTGATGTTTTATCGTCAGAACTGGCCGTCAAGTCGGGCGTTTTGCACAGACGCCGTGTGAACTGTTCCGTCTGAGACACACCTCTGTTGCTAGGTATGGGGTTGTCTTCATAGATGTCGTGGAACTGTTCTCTGAGACACACCTCTGTTGCTAGGTATGGGGTTGTCTTGCATAGATGTCGTGAAACTGTTCTCTGAGACACACCTCTGTTGCTAGGTATGGGGTTGTCTTGCATAGATGTCGTGAAACTGTTCTCTGAGACACACCTCTGTTGCCAGGTTGGGGGCGTCTTGCATAGATGTCTTGCAGCCTGAATACCAGTTAGGGATATGTATCCTGACCAGTTGAACACACCCTGTCTCAGGTTCAAATTCATGTTAAAGTTGCATTACAATACATCTGTATATGGCAAAGACTCTTCTTCATGTTTGCAAAAAATGAAACATCTGGTAGGTTGGCCTTCCTCGACATACGGCGTAAAATATACCACATTGTTGGCACTTCTTCGAACAGTGGGTAGATAGATTATGCAATTGTGACATATAATTTTGGTACAATTTACACATTTCTGTTTGCCGACATACTAGAGTGATGACACATATTATTTTATTCCTTCGTTGCTTTGCCTTTGCATATGAAGGAATGAAAAAGCACTAAAATCCAGAAATGCTACATTTCGCAATGAACATACTACATATTGTGGTATATGATTTCGACTTCTAAAACATCAATTAATTTCAGCAAACTTTACATAAGTTGACAAGTCATCCCACTGGCTCTATGATTCAGTAATTCCAAACCTTCAAGTTCAAAACCATCTGTGTAAGGTATGGATGAGCAAAGCAAGTGTCTTTCCGAAAAAAGCCCTGACACATTTGGAAACCCCTTTGGTCTAAAACATCAGGGTTAGGGTTAGGGTTGGCCTTCCTCTACATACGGCGTAAAAGATGTCGACACCTAACCCTAACCCCTGCCAATCACAGAATGATGAAAGTATGGCAGAAATTACAGTGCTTCCCTTTATATCAACAAACTTATCATGATAGAACCGTCAACGCGTGGTTGGTATTCGTTCGAGACGACCAGATTCATCATTGTCATCGGCTAGGCGAATGGTGTAGAGGACACAGAGTATGGCCACAACAGCGACGGAGCTGCATTTTGTTTAGTGACTTGTCACGTTGTTTGCTTCTCCATACAGACGAAACGTTATGCTCAAAGGTACATAGAGGAAGTGGACAGGCTTGTGGCGGGTTTAACGGGATGTGGGCCGCCTTCTGATACTTGATTGCCTTATTTCCTGAACGTGTCTGATCCACAGGTTTCCCTTTAATAACATTTTAAAACATTTTGTGTCGTCTTACTTCATAGTGGTCGTCCCCAGTGCTCTCTGAAGGAGTTGTCTCCAACTGACAAAAGCGGAGAACTCCATAGCCTTGTGTGGTGTAGGGTACTCTAGCATCTCGGGGAAAGGATGGGCAGGCATTTACTTTGAGTGTTAGAAGTAGTATTCTAAGATCTATTATCGTTGTTGATAATACTTCAAAATTCTTACGAATACGTCCCCTAACACTTGACCCACATGGGCATGGTGGGCACAGAGTACCCCAGACGAGGCAAGGAGGAACCCATGTAACATACAAATCTATATTGTTACCGATAAAACAAAGAGACCTGAGTTTGGTTGTTGTGATAATATTCGAGACCGTCTCTTGCTGCTGTACTTGGTGGGCTATGACGTAATTCTTGGAAATAATGACATCACTTCCGTTAACAATACCATTGATGGTCCAAACTAAATGTAGACTCCACATCGTTGATGACTATTTACTTCAATTTTGTGACATTTTCCCAGAAGATAGACGTGGCAGTCGCCTGTTGCGCAAGCATGTTCCCTCAGTCATGAAGGTAAAAAGTCAATGGCATAGAGGTCTGTCCAATAAACCCTGTCCAGCGTGGGAGCCAGACAGGGAAGTAAACACTCTTGCCTTGAGGTTCCAAGGCAGGTATCGAATTCTCAGCAAGGAATTGCTCTCATCATGACTTTATACGGATTCTTTAGCAACGTAATTGACCTGACATTAAGTGCATGTATGGTTCGGTCACCCTTGAGGCTGTAGCTAGTGCCAGGTCTTCCAAGGAAGATGATAGTTTAGTTTTGTCCCTACGTTTCAACTGATGGTGTAAAGCAACCAATAAAACCACCGATGTAGTGAGCACTGATGCCAGCGGCCAATGGCGGAAGTGCTGGATAGCCTTCAATAGTTCAATATCGAAGATTTATCGTTTCTTGTATGCATTAGAAATTCCGTAATCATTGGGATAATTATAATCATATTTATTATGTTTTACAGATTAAAGATGAAAATGCAGTAGAGAGGGTTCGGGTGATCCTGGCACAGTCAGGCTGGTAAGGCTCATCATCAGCTCAGGCCCTTGCCCCTCTACACACGCAGCCCAGACAGCGAATGAGACTTCTCACAGGAAACGCTGCCTAGTCACCAAGAACTTTCCGAGAATATGAAGGCTCCCCAACACTGCAGCCATCTGCATTACCCAGAGTGTCAGAAGGGCTGTGCTCGGTGGAGAACCAGGGCACTCTGCTGATCTGCGCTAAGAGATCAGGAGGTACCAAACCAAGGGCACCGAGAACAATGGGGAGCATGACGACAGTGTACTTGGATGCAAGCGCTAATATTTATTATTATTATCATTATAATCAAAGTTATTGATCTGATTCCCCACTGCTGTAGTTATAGAGAGCAGATGTCTAAAGACTGAGTTATTGCACAACATCTGAGGGAACTCCTCCTGAGAAGGGTCGCGGGATAGTTTCCATACATGTAGGTGGTGCTGTAGTGGATTGCAATGGAACCTGTCTCACTTTTGCTGTCTCAGAAGAGTTGGCCCAAGTGGAAGAGGTGCGGCTATCAACAGGATGTTAGGTTTCACATATGTAAGCGAAACTCAGCCTATGCAAGTGAGTGAGTTTGGTTTGACGCTGCTTTTGGCAATATTCCAGCAAAATCGCGGTGGGGAACACCAGAAATGGGCTTCACACATTGTACCCATGTGGAGAATCGAACCCGGATCTTGATTGTGATGAGCGAACGCTTTAACCACTTGGCTACCCCAGCACCTCTATTTAGCCCTGTACTCCAGCCATCTCCAAACACCTTCAGTACAAGCAAGTACTTCAGCAATCTCTAGACACCTTCAGTACATGTACTCCAGCCATCTCCAGACACCTTCAGTATAAGTACTCCAGCCATCTGTAGACAACTCCAGCAATCTCCAGACACCTTCAGTACATGTACTCCAGCAATCACCAGACACCTTCAGTACATGTACTCCAGCCATCTCCAGTATAAGTACTCCAGCCATCTGTAGACAACTCCAGCAAACTCAGACACCTTCAGTACAAGTACTCCAGTCATCTCCAGACACCTTCGTAGTACAAATTACTCCAGTCATCTCCAGACACCTTCAGTACAAGTACTCCAGCAATCACCAGACACCTTCAGTACATGTACTCCAGTCATCTCCAGACACCTTCAGTATAAGTACTCCAGCCATCTGTAGACAACTCCAGCAATCTCCAGACACCTTCAGTACATGTACTCCAGCCATCTCCAGACGCCTTCAGTACAAGTACTGAACCAATCTCTAGACACCATCTGTACATGTACTCCAGCAATCTCCAGTACAAGTACTCCAGCAATCTCCAGACACCTTCAGTACAAGTACTCCAGCAATCTCCAGACACCTTCAGTACAAGTACTCCAGTCATCACCAGACACCTTCAGTATAAGTACTCCAGCCATCTCCAGACACCTTCAGTACAAGTACTCCAGCCATCTGTAGACAACTCCAGCAATCTCCAGACACCTTCAGTATATGTACTCCAGCCAACTCTAGACACCTTCCAAGACAAGTACTCCAGCCATCTCCAGACACCTTCAGTACATGTACTCCAGCCATCTCCAGACACCTTCAGGACATGTACTCCAGCCATCTCCAGACACCTTCAGTACATGTACTCCAGCCATCTCCAGACACCTTCAGTACATGTGCTCCAGCCATCTCCCAGACACCTTCAGTACAAGTACTCCAGCCATCTCCAGACACCTTCAGTACAAGTACTCAGCCATCTCCAGACACCTTCAGTACATGTACTCCAGCCATCTCCAGTAGAAGTACTCCAGCCATCTCCAGACACCTTCAGTACATGTACTCCAGCCATCTCCAGACACCTTCAGTACATGTACTCCAGCCATCTGTAGACAACACCAGCAATCTCCAGACACCTTCAGTACAAGTACTCCAGCCATCTGTAGACAACTCCAGCAATCTCCAGACACCTTCAGTACATGTACTCCAGCCATCTCCAGACACCTTCAGTACATGTACTCCAGCCATCTCCAGACACCTTCAGTACATGTACTCCAGCCATCTCCAGACACCTTCAGTACATGTACTCCAGCCATCTGTAGACAACACCAGCAATCTCCAGACACCTTCAGTACAAGTACTCCAGCCATCTGTAGACAACTCCAGCAATCTCCAGACACCTTCAGTACATGTACTCCAGCCATCTCCAGACACCTTCAGTACATGTACTCCAGCCATCTGTAGACAACTCCAGCAATCACCAGACACCTTCAGTACATGTACTCCAGCCATCTCCAGACACCTTCAGTACATGTACTCCAGCCATCTCCAGACACCTTCAGTACAAGTACTCCAGCAATCACCAGACACCTTCAGTACATGTACTCCAGCAATCACCAGACACCTTCAGTATATGTACTCCAGCCATCTGTAGACAACTCCAGCAATCACCAGACACCTTCAGTACATGTACTCCAGCCATCTCCAGACACCTTCAGTACATGTACTCCAGCCATCTCCAGACACCTTCAGTACATGTACTCTAGCCATCTCCAGACGCCTTCAGTACAAGTACTGAACCAATCTCTAGACACCATCTGTACATGTACTCCAGCAATCTCCAGACACCTTCAGTACAAGTACTCCAGCCATCTCCAGACACCTTCAGTACATGTACTCTAGCCATCTCCAGACGCCTTCAGTACAAGTACTGAACCAATCTCTAGACACCATCTGTACATGTACTCCAGCAATCTCCAGACACCTTCAGTACAAGTACTCCAGCAATCTCCAGACACCTTCAGTACAAGTACTCCAGCAATCTCCAGACACCTTCAGTACAAGTACTCCAGCCATCTCCAGACACCTTCAGTACAAGTACTCCAGTCATCACCAGACACCTTCAGTATAAGTACTCCAGCCATCTCCAGACACCTTCAGTACATGTACTCCAGCCATCTCCAGACACCTTCAGTACAAGTACTCCAGCCATCTCCAGACACCTTCAGTATAAGTACTCCAGCCATCTGTAGACAACTCCAGCAATCTCCAGACACTGAAGTTGCAGGGTCTTTTTTGTTTGGTTCAAAGGCTATTTTTTTAAAAACAAAAATGAACGTTTTGAAATAATGTCCTTTATTGGTGCAACATTTCACTTGTTCCCAGCTGTTTGTTACACCTTTTGTACATAATATATCACACACAGCAGTAACCTAGTGGAGTGTTCATCAAGGTTTTCCTCGCATGTCATGCCAGAATTTCATCACAGCTTGTCTTCTCCTCCACACAACTTCCCTGCCATAGTTTGTGTACCACCTGTTGAAGTCAAAATCTGAGATGTAAGTACTGGAATCTACAGTATGCCTCGTAACAATACATAAAGAATACCATTTACACCACCTCCCTACTGACACACCACCTCCCTACTGACACACCATGTACACCACCTCCCTAATGACACACCACCACCCTACTGAAACATCATGTACACCACCTCCCTACTGACACACCATGTACACCATCTCCCTACTGACACACCATGTACACCACCTCCCTACTGACACACCATGTACACCACCTCCCTAATGACACACCACCACACTCTACTGAAACATCATGTACACCACCTCCCTACTGATACACCATGTACACCATCTCCTACTGACACACCATGTACACCACCTCCCTACTGGACACACACCCACCTCCCTACTGACACACCATGTACACCACCTCCTAATGACACACCACCACCACCTCACTGAAACATCATGTACACCACCTCCCTACTGGACACACCATGTACACCATCTCCCTACTGACACACCATGTACACCACTTCTCTACTGACACACCATGTACAATCATTTCCCCTACTGACACACACACCAAAACCCTACTGAAACACCATGTACACCAATTTCCTTCCTACTGATAAACCATGTACACCATCTCCCTACTGACACACCATGTACATCATCTCCTACTGACACACCATGTACAATCCACCTCCCTATTGATTACACACCATGTACATGACCTCCTACTGACACACCATGTACATCACTCACCTCCTACTGACACACCCAAAACCCTACTGGGACACACCATGTACACCACCTCCTACTGGACACACCATGTACACTACCTAACTACTGGCACACCCATGTACACCACCTCCCTACTGACACACCATGTACACCACTACACCCTACTGACACACACCATGTACACCACCTCCTACTGACACTACACCAGAGTAGACCACCACCCTACTGACACACACCATGTACACCACCTCCCTACTGACTGACACACCAGAGTAGACTTCACATTTGTACACCACCTCCCTACTGACACACACTAGAGTAGACCACCTCCCTACTGACACACCAGAGTAGACCATGTAATCTTCATAATCCAAACAACATTCCTCCCAGATGAGCAGCATGGTCGAACATGCTTCAGCCCAAGAGAAGTCCAACAACGCCGAGGACGACATCTAGTTAATGCCTAAAGCAACAACACAATAAAGAATGTTACTAATAAGTTTATCTAATGTATATGTTATATACAGGGTGAAAGTCTGTCCATCAGATCCAGTGTGTGTAGGTCATGTATTCACATTATTAGCTGAGAATGAGTATGGCACAATCTCCCACCAACCCTGACAAGATGTACTTACATTACTAGCTGAGAATGAGTGTGGCACAATCTCCCACTAACCCTGACAAGATGTACTTACATTACTAGCTGAGAATGAGTGAGGCACAATCTCCCACCAACTCTCACATGATGTACTTACATTACTAGCTGAGAATGAGTGTGGCACAATCTCCCACCAACCCTCACATGATGTAATTTACATTACTAGCTGAGAATGAGTGTGGCACAATCTCCCACTAACCCTGACAAGATGTACTTTACATTACTAGCTGAGAATGAGTGAGGCACAATCTCCCACCAACTCTCACATGATGTACTTACATTACTAGCTGAGAATGAGTGTGGCACAATCTCCCACCAACCCTCACATGATGTACTTACATTACTAGCTGAGAATGAGTGTGGCACAATCTCCCACTAACCCTGGATAAGATGTACTTACATTACAAGCTGAGAATGAGTGAGGCACAATCTCCCACCAACCCTCACATGATGTACTTTACATTACTAGCTGAGAAATGAGTGAGGCACAATCTCCCACCAACCCTCACATGATGTACTTACATTACTAGCTGAGAATGAGTGAGGCACAATCACCCACCAACCCTTACATAATGTACTTACATTACTAGCTGAGAATGAGTGTGGCACAATCACCCACCAACCCTGACAAGATGTACTTACATTACTAGCTGAAAATGAGTGTGGCACAATCCCTCCACCAACCCTGACAAGATGTACTTACATTACTAGCTGAGAATGAGTGAGGCACAATCACCCACCAACCCTTACATAATGTACTTACATTACTAGCTGAGAATGAGTGTGGCACAATCACCCACCAACCCTGACAAGATGTACTTACATTACTAGCTGAGAATGAGTGTGGCACAATCCTCCACCACCAACCCTCACATGATGTACTTACATTACTAGCTGAGAATGAGTGTGGCACCATCCCCCACCAACCCTCACATGATGTACTTACATTACTAGCTGAGAATGAGTGTGGCACAATCTCCCACTAACCCTGACAAGATGTACTTACATTACTAGCTGAGAAATGAGTGTGGCACAATCCCCCACCAACCCTCAGATGATGTACTTACATTACTAGCTGAGAATGAGTGTGGCACAATCCTCCACCAACCCTCACATGATGTACTTACATTACTAGCTGAGAATGAGTAATGCACAATCCTCCACCAACCCTCACAAGATGTACTTTACATTACTAGCTGAGAATGAGGAGGCACAATCTCCCACCAACCCTGACAAGATGTACTTACATTACCAGCTGAGAATGAGTATGGCACAATCACCCACCAAGCCTCACATGATGTACTTACATTACTAGCTGAGAATGAGTGTGGCACACCTCCCACTAACCCTGACAAGATGTACTTACATTACTAGCTGAGAATGAGTGTGGCACAATCCCCCACCAACCCTCAGATGATGTACTTACATTACTACCTGAGAATGAGTGTGGCACAATCCTCCACCAACCCTCACATGATGTACTTACATTACTAGCTGAGAATGAGTAATGCACAATCCTCCACCAACCCATGATCACAAGATGTACAATCACCCACTCAACCTCCTGACATGATTACTTACATTACTAGCTGAGAATGAGTGAGGCACAATCTCCCACCAACCCTGACAAGATGTACTTACATTACCAGCTGAGAATGAGTATGGCACAATCACATGATGTACCACCAACCCCTCACATGGTGTACTTACATTACTAGCTTAGAATGAGTGTGGCACAATCACCCACCAACCCTCACATGATGTACTTACATTACTAGCTGAGAATGAGTGTGGCACAATCTCCCACCAACTCTGACATGATGTACTTACATTACTACCTGAGAATGAGTGTGGCACACCACAATCTCCCACCAACCCTGACAAGATGAACTTACATTACTAGCTGAGAATGAGTGTGGCACAATCCCCCACCAACCCTCAGATGATGTACTTTACATTACTAGCTGAGAATGAGTGTGGCACAATCCTCCACCAACCCTCACATGATGTACTTACATTACTAGCTGAGAATGAGTGTGGCACAATCCTCCACCAACCCTCACAAGATGTACTTACATTACTAGCTGAGAATGAGTGAGGCACAATCTCCCACCAACCCTGACAAGCTGAGAATGAGTGGCAAATCACCCACCAACTCTTGACACTTACATTACTAGCTGAGAAATGAGTGTGGCACAATCTCCCACCAACCCTCACATGATGTACTAACATTACTAGCTGAGAATGAGTGAGGCACAATCTCCCACCAACTCCTGACATGATGTACTTACATTACTAGCTGAGAATGAGTGTGGCACAATCTCCCACCAACCCTCACATGATGTACTTACATTACTAGCTGAGAATGAGTGTGGCACAATCACCCACCAACCCTCACAAGATGTACTTACATTACTAGCTGAGAATGAGTGTGGCACAATCTCCCACCAACTCTGACATGATGTACTTACATTACTAGCTGAGAATGAGTGTGGCACAATCTCCCACCAACCCTCACAAGATGTACTTACATTACTAGCTGAGAATGAGTGTGGCACAATCTCCCACCAACTCTGACATGATGTACTTACATTACTAGCTGAGAATGAGTGTGGCACAATCTCCCACCAACCCTGACAAGATGTACTTACATTACTAGCTGAGAATGAGTGTGGCACAATCTCCCACCAACCCTGACATGATGTACTTACACATTACTAGCTGAGAAATGAGTGTGGCACAATCCTCCCACCAACCCTGACATGATGTACTATTTACATTACTTAGCTGAGAATGAGTGTGGCACACCTCCCACCAACCCTGAGAATGAGTGTGGCACAATCACATGATGTACTTACATTACTAGCTGAGAATGAGTGTGTGGCACAATCTCCCACCAACCCTGACATGATGTACTTACATTACTTAGCTGAGAATGAGTGTGGCACAATCACCCACCCACCAACCCTGACATTAGATGTACTTACATTACTACTAGCTGAGAATGAGTGTGGCACAATCTCCCACCAACCCCTGACAAGATGTACTTACATTACATTAGCTGAGAATGAGTGTGGCACAATCTCCCACCAACTCTACTTACATTACATGAGATGTACTTACATTACAAGATAGCTGAGAATGAGTGTGGCACAATCTCCCACCAACCCTGACAAGATGTACTTACATTACTAGCTGAGAATGAGTGTGGCACAATCTCCCACCAACTCTGACATGATGTACTTACATTACTAGCTGAGAATGAGTGAGGCACAATCTCCCACCAACTCTGACATGATGTACTTACATTACTAGCTGAGAATGAGTGAGGCACAATCTCCCACCAACTCTGACATGATGTACTTACATTACTAGCTGAGAATGAGTGAGGCACAATCTCCCCGAGGAATGCGATACTGAGCCTGGCATCAGGGTAGGAGATACAAACAGCTCCCAGAACTGCCATCAATGCTCCAGACTGAAACAATTACATGTTGCAGTATATATGCATGATCTTGATGCGATAATGGATCTCATTTAATTTCCCCTCAACCAACTGGTCTACTTGTGACAAGACAGTGTACAAGGCCCCTACAGATGGAACTCGCACAACCAATGGAGGTCGCTCACAACACCAGAATATGGACTTGATTCAACCAAGTGTTTCCACTATCTGGTATATACGGGATTAGAATGTCCGGTAATTTCAAAAGCTGTCTGTCATCATGTCCGGCAAATTATAAAATTAATTTTCAACTTAGGGTCAATTTTATTTCTCCTCAAAACATATTACGTCTTCACACTGAGGTGTCAAATAAAAAATATGCAGTTTCAGAAAAAAACATGCTAAAAATAGTGGCCTTGCGATACCCTTTACATTTCTTATTTGGTGTAAGGTATCACGCACAAGGAAAAGCGGGATCACCTGACCAATAAAACTTAAGAATGATCTGTATTTGAAATAACATTAAGAACCTACAGACACACAGTACACCACCTCCCTACTGACACATAGTACACCACCTCCCTACTGACACACAGTACACCACCTCCCTACTGACACACAGTACACCACCTCCCTACTGACACACAGTACACCACCTCCGTACCGACACACAGTACACCACCTCCCTACTGACACACAGTACACCACCTCCCTACTGACACACAGTACATCACCACCCTACTGACACACAGTACACCACCTCCCTACTGACACACAGGACACCACCTCCCTACTGACACACAGTACACCACCTCCCTACTGACACACAGTACACCACTTCCCTACTGACACACAGTGCACCACCTCCCTACTGACACACAGGATACCACCACCCTACTGACACACAGTACACCACCACCCTACTGGCACACAGTACATCACTTCCCTACTGACACTTCAGTACACCACCACCCTACTGGACACTTAGTAGTACACCACCACCCTACTGACACACAGTACACACTTACCACCTTACTGACACACAGTATTATCACTTCCCTACTGACACTAGTACACCACTTCCTACTGACACTCAGTACATATCCACCCTACTGACACACAGTACATCACTTCCTACTGACACACAGTAGACAACCACCCTACTGACACACAGTACATCACTACTCCTACTGACACACAGTACATCACTTCCTACTGGACACACAGTACATCACTTTCCCTACTGACACACAGTGCACCTACCACCCTACTGGACACATAGTACACCACTCCATCCTACTGACACACAGTACACCACACTCTCTACTGACACACAGTACATCACCTTCCTACTGACACACAGTACATATCCACCCTACTGACACACAGTACACCACCACTCCTACTGGACACATAGTAGTACACTTTCACCTCTACTGACACACAGTACATCACTTCCCTACTGACACAGTACATATCCACACTGGACACACAGTACATCACCTCTACTGACACACAGTACATATCACTCCTCCTACTGACACACAGTAGACAACTTCCACCCTACTGGACACACAGTACACCACTTTACTATACACAGGATACCACCACCCTACAGACACACAGTACACCACACTTCCCTACTGACACACAGGATACCACCACCCTACTGGACACACAGTACAATTTCACTTCCTACTGGGACACACAGTACACCACTCTCCCTACTGACACTCAGTACACCACACCTCACTGACACACAGTACACCACCAATTCTACTGGACACACAGTACCCTACCCTACTGACACTCAGTACACTCACTTCCTACTGACACACAGTACACCACCACCCTACTGACTCCAGTACATCACCTCCCTATTGACACACAGTAGACAACCACCCTACTGACACACAGTACACCACCACCCTACTGACACACAGTACATCACCACCCTACTGACACACAGTACATCACCTCCCTACTGACACACAGTACATCACCTCCCTACTGACACACAGTAGACCACCATCCTACTGACACACAGTACACCACCACCCTCCCTACTGACACACAGTACACCACCTCCCTACTGACACACAGTACACCACCTCCCTACTGACACTCAGTACACCACCTCCTACTGACACACAGTACAATTCACCACCCTACTGACACACAGTACACCACCTTCTACTGACACACAGTATATCACCTCCCTACTGACACTATCAGTACATATCCATCCCTACTGACACACACACCCACTTCCTGTACACATCACCTCCTTCCTACTGACACACAGTACATCACCTTCCTACTGACACACAGTAGACCACCACCCTACTGACACACAGTACACCACCTCCCTACTGACACACAGTACATACCACCACCACCCTACTGACACACAGTACACCACCTCCCTACTGACACAGGATACCACCTCCCACTGACACACAGTAGACAACCACCCTACTGACACACAGTACATCACTACCCCTACTGACACACAGTATATCACCTCCTACTGACACACAGTACATCACCCTCACTACTCACCTCCCCTACTGACACACAGTAGACCACCACCCTACTGACACACAGTACACCACCACCCTACTGACACACAGTACACCACCTCTCTACTGACACACAGTACATCACCTCCCTACTGACACTCAGTACATATCCACCCTACTGACACACAGTACACCACCACCCTACTGACACACAGTACACCACCTCTCTACTGACACACAGTACATCACCTCCCTACTGACACTCAGTACATATCCACCCTACTGACACACAGTACATCACCTCCCTACTGACACACAGTACATCACCTCCCTACTGACACACAGTAGACAACCACCCTACTGACACACAGTACACCACTTCCCTACTGACACACAGGATACCACCACCCTACTAGACACACAGTACACCACCTCCCTACTGACACACAGGATACCACCACCCTACTGACACACAGTACACCACCTCCCTACTGACACACAGTACACCACCTCCCTACTGACACTCAGTACACCACCACCCTACTGACACACAGTACACCACCACCCTACTGACACACAGTACATCACCTCCCTACTGACACACAGTACACCACCACCCTACTGACACACAGTACATCACCTCCGTACTGACACACAGTAGACAACCACCCTACTGACACACAGTACACCACCACCCTACTGACACACAGTAGTACATCACCACCCTACTGACACACAGTACATCACCTCCCTACTGACACACAGTACATCACCTCCCTACTGACACACAGTAGACCACCATCCTACTCACACACAGTACACAACCACCCTACTGACACACAGTACACCACCTCTCTACTGACACACAGTACATCACCTCCCTACTGACACTCAGTACATATCCACCCTACTGACACACAGTACACCACCACTCTACTGACACACAGTACACCACCTTCTACTGGACACACAGTATATCACTTCCCTACTGGACACTCAGTACATATCCATCCTATTGACACACAGTATATCACCTCCTACTGACACACAGTACATCACCTCCCTACTGACACACAGTAGACCACCACCCTACTGACACACAGTACACCACTTCCCTACTGACACACAGGATACCACCACCCTACTGACACACAGTACACCACCTCCCTACTGGACACACAGGATACCACCACTGACTGGACACACAGTACACCACTCACCTCTACTGACACACAGTACACCACTCACTCCTACTGGACACACAGTACACCACCTCTCTACTGGACACAGTAGTATATCACTTCCCTACTGACACACAGTAGACAACCACCCTACTGACACACAGTACATCACCTCCCTACTGACACACAGTACATCACCTCCCTACTGACACACAGTACACCACCACCCTACTGACACACAGTACACCACCTCCCTACTGACACACAGTACACCACCACCCTATTGACACACAGTACACCACCTCCCTACTGACACACAGTACACCACTTCTCTACTGACACACAGTACACCACCTCCCTACTGACACACAGTACACCACCACCCTACAGCACAGTACACCACCTCCCTACTGACACACAGTACACCACCACCCTACTGACACACAGTACACCACCACCCTACTGACACTCAGTACACCACCACCCTACTGACACACAGGATACCACCACCCTACTGGATACACAGTACACTCACTCTCCTACTGACACACAGTACACCACCTTCCTACTGACACTAGTACACCACCAATTCTACTGGACACACAGTACACTTTTCCTACTTACCCTACTGGACACACAGTATATCACTTCCCTACTGACACACAGTACACCACCACCTCTACTGGACACATAGTATATCACTTCCTGCATTGACACACAGTAGACAACCAATTTACTGACACTTCAGTACACCACCACTCCTACTGACACATAGTAGTACACCACCACTCCTACTGGACACACAGTACATCACTTCCTACTGACACACAGTACACCACCACCCTACTGGACACAGTACATCACTCCTGATTGACACACAGTAGACAACCACCCTACTGACACACAGTACACCACCACCCCACTGACACAGTAGTACATCACCAATTCCTACTGACACACAGTACATCACTTCCCTACTGACACACAGTATCACTTCCCTACTGACACACAGTAGACCACCATCCTACTGACACACAGTACACAACCACCCTACTGACACACAGTACACCACCTTCTACTGACACACAGTATTATCACCTCCTACTGACACTCAGTACATATCCACCTTCCCTACTGACACACAGTACACCACTAATTCTACTGACACATAGTAGTACACCACCTTCTACTGGACACACAGTACATCACTTCCCTACTGGACACTAATACATACTATATCCATCCTATTGACACACAGTACATCACTTCCTACTGACACACACAGTACATAATCACTTCCTACTGACACACAGTAGACCACCACCCTACTACACATAGTACACCACCACCTACTGGACACACAGGATACCACCACCCTACTGACACACAGTACACCACCTCCCTACTGACACACAGGATACCACCACCCTACTGACACACAGTACACCACCAATTCCTACTGACACACAGTAGTAACTTACTACCCTACTGACACACAGTACACCACCTTCTCTACTGACACACATAGTACATCACCTTCCTACTGACACACAGTAGACAACCACCCTACTGACACACAGTACATCACCTCCCTACTGACACACAGTACATCACCTCCCTACTGACACACAGTACACCACCACCTACTCTACTGACACACAGTACACCACCTCCTACTGACACACACACCAACTTCCTACACACAGTACACCACTTCCCTACTGACACACAGTACACCACTTCTCTACTGGACACACAGTACACCACCTCCCTACTGACACACAGTACACCACCACCCTACAGCACAGTACACCACCTCCCTACTGACACACAGTACACCACCACCCTACTGACACACAGTACACCACCACCCTACTGACACACAGTACACCACCACCCTACTGACACACAGTAGACCACCACCCTACTGACACACAGTACATCACCTCCCTACTGACACACAGTACACCACCTCCCTACTGACACACAGTACACCACCACCCTACTGACACACAGTACATCACCACCCTACTGACACTCAGTACACCACCTCCCTACTGACACACAGTACACCACAACCCTACTGACACACAGTACACCACCTCCCTACTGATACGCAGTAGACCACCTTCCTACTGACACTCAGTAGACCACCGCCCTACTGACACACAGTACACCACCACCCTACTGACACACAGTACACCACCACCCTACTGACACTCAGTACACCACCACCCTACTGACACACAGTACACCACAACCCTACTGACACACAGTACACCACCTCCCTACTGACACACAGTACACCACCTCCCTACTGACACACAGTACACCACCTCCCTACTGACACACAGTACACCACCTCCCTACTGACACACAGTACACCACCACCCTACTGACACACAGTACATCACCTCCCTACTGACACACAGTAGACAACCACCCTACTGACACACAGTACACCACCTCCCTACTGACACACAGTACACCACCTCCCTACTGACACACAGTGCACCACCTCCCTACTGACACACAGTACACAACCACCCTACTGACACACAGTACACCACCTCCCTACTGACACACAGTACACCACCTCCCTACTGACACAGAGTACACCACCTCCCTACTGACACACAGTACACCACCACCCTACTGACACACAGTACACCACCTCCCTACTGACACACAGTACACCACCACCCTACTGACACACAGTACACCACCACCCTACTGACACACAGTACACCACCACCCTACTGACACACAGTACACCACCACCCTACTGACACACAGTACACCACCTCCCTACTGACACACAGTACACCACCACCCTACTGACACACAGTACACCACCACCCTACTGACACACAGTACACCACCTCCCTACTGACACACAGTACACCACCACCCTACTGACACACAGTACACCACCACCCTACTGACACACAGTACACCACCTCCCTACAGACACACAGTACACCACCACTGACACACAGTACACCACCACCCTACTGACACAAAGCACTGGAAGTATGAGAACACTCACTGCTCCAAGAGATGGAACTGGTCGACCTCTTAGGACTTTGTGAACAGTGCTTGCAAAAGAAGACACTGCAGCTGAAATGACAGGGGACAAAAAGCTGTTGACTTACAAAAGTCTCTGAAACTTTACACTGAAAACTGAAGATAATAAAATCATGTACTGACACTAAACAGTAGACAGTTGCACTCAGGTAGACACCTGACCATTTACAACACCTACCTGCACTCAGGTAGACACCTGACCATTTACAACACCTACCTGCACTCAGGTAGACAGCTGACCATTTACAACACTGACCTGCACTCAGGTAGACACCTGACCATTTACAACACTGACCTGCACTCAGGTAGACACCTGACCATTTACAACACCTACCTGCACTCAGGTAGACAGCTGACCATTTACAACACTGACCTGCACTCAGGTAGACACCTGACCATTTACAACACTGACCTGCACTCAGGTAGACACCTGACCATTTACAACACCTACCTGCACTCAGGTAGACAGCTGACCATTTACAACACTGACCTGCACTCAGGTAGACCGCTGACAATTCACAACACTGACCTGCACTCAGGTAGACGGCTGACAGTTGCTCCTTCCCAAATAGGTCAAGTGAGATAGATGAAAATGACCACAGCACATACATATTGGCTGCAAGATGCAGGAAGCTGAAGTGGCTGAATGCACTCAGTATCATAGAGGGAAGGGGTCTACCTGAAACAAAAGACTCAGTATCATAGAGGGAAGGGGTCTACCTGAAACAATACACTCAGTATCATGGAGGGAAGGGATCTACCTGAAACAATACACTCAGTATCACGGAAGGGAGAGGAAGGGAGTGCAGTGCTGTAGTTAACCTTAGTTTTTACAAACCTGGAGCAGAAGAAAAGTATTTCATCAGTATGGGAGTTAGAGATGGGATCCTCCAGAGTAGGAACACACCGATATTGGATGCAACCACACCCAATACAACTTTCTGACCAGGGCTGAAGTTAGTCCAGATAGAGTTGAGCTGAAACAAACATAGGACAGAGGATTATGGTTGAGTGAAAGTCGGTCTACTTTAAACAACACTTAGATGGTGGTGGTGTAGTTGGTGTCGGTGGTGTTAGTGGGTGGTACTGGTGGTGTAGGTGGTGGTGTAGATGGTGTCGGTGGTGTTAGTGGGTGATACTGGTGGTGTAGATGGTGTCGGTGGTGTTTGTGGGTGATACTGGTGGTGGTGCAGATGGTGTCGGTGGTGTTAGTGGGTGATACTGGTGGTGTAGATGGTGTCAGTTGGTGATACGGGTGGTGGTGTAGATGGTGTTGGTGGTGTTAGTGGGTGATACAGGTGGTGGTGTAGATGGTGTCGGTGGTGTTAGTGGGTGATACGGGTGGTGGTGTAGATGGTGTCGGTGGTGTTTGTGGGTGATACTGGTGGTGGTGTAGATCGTGTCGGTGGTGTTAGTGAGTGATACTGGTGGTGGTGTAGATGGTGTCGGTGGTGTTAGTGGGTGATACTGGTGGTGGTGTAGATGGTGTCGGTGGTGTTAGTGGGTGATACTGGTGGTGGTGTAGATGGTGTCGGTGGTGTTAGTGGGTGATACTGGTGGTGGTGTAGATGGTGTCGGTGGTGTTAGTGGGTGATACTGGTGGTGGTGTAGATGGTGTCGGTGGTGTTAGTGGGTGATACTGGTGGTGGTGTAGATGGTGTCAGTGGTGTTAGTGGGTGATACTGGTGGTGGTGTAGATGGTGTCGGTGGTGTTTGTGGGTGATACTGGTGGTGGTGTAGATGGTGTCGGTGGTGTTAGTGGGTGATACTGGTGGTGTAGATGGTGTCAGTGGTGGTGATACTGGTGGTGGTGTAGATGGTGTCGGGTGGTGTTAGTGGGTGATACAGGTGGTGGTGTAGATGGTGTCAGTGGTGTTAGTGGGTGATACTGGTGGTGGTGTAGATGGTGTCGGTGGTGTTAGTGGTGGGTGATAATGGTGGTGGTGTAGATGGTGTCGGTGGTGTTAGTGGGTGATAGTGTTGTAAGTGGGTGAAGGTGGTGGTTTAGATGGTGTCGGTGGTGTTAGTGGGTGATACTGGTGGTGATGTAGATGGTGTCGGTGGTGTTAGTGGGTGATACTGGTGGTGGTGCAGATGGTGTCGGTGGTGTTAGTGGGTGATAATTGGGGTGGTGTAGATTGTGTCAGTGGTGTTAGTGGGTGATACGGGTGGTGGTGTAGATGGTGTCGGTGGTGTTAGTGGGTGATATGGGTGGTGGTGTAGATGGTGTCGGTGGTGTTAATGGGTGATACTGGTGGTGGTGTAGATGGTGTCGGTGGTGTTAGTGGGTGATACCTGGTGGTGGTGTAGATGGTGTCGGTGGTGTTAGTGGGTGATACTGGTGGTGGTGTAGATGGTGTCGGTGGTGTTAGTTGATACTGGTGGTGGTGTAGATATGTCGGTGGTGTGTGGGTGATACTGGTGGTGGTGTAGATAGTGGTGGTGGTGGTGTTGGTGTAGAATGGTGTGGATAGATGGGTGGTGTTTAGTGGGTGATACCGGTGGTGGTGTAGATGGTGTCGTGGTGTTAGTGGGTGATACTGGTGGTGGTGTAGATGGTGTCGATGGTGTCGTGGTGTTAGTGGGTGATACTGGTGGTGGTGCAGATGGTGTCGGTGGTGTTAGTGGGGTGATACTGGTGGTGTAGATGGTGGTGTTAGTTGGTGATACTGGTGGTGGTGTAGATGGTGTCGGTGGTGTTAGTGGGTGATACTGGTGGTGGTGTAGATGGTGTCGGTGGTGTTAGTGGGTGATACTGGTGGTGGTGTAGATGGTGTCGGTGGTGTTAGTGGGTGATACTGGTGGTGGGGATGGTGGTCCGCGGTGTTAGTGGGTGATACTGGTGGTGGTGTAGATGGTGTCGGTGGGGATGGGGATGCTAGTGGTGTGGTATACTGATGACGCTTGATGGACATGCTGTTGGTGATTTTGGTTGTCGGGGTGGCAGCAGGTGTGATGGTGTAGATGTGGTGGAAGTAAGAAGTAACATTAAAGTAAACATAGATACATGAGCTCGGAATCCAAAACTCTTTGCCAGTGCTGCATCTAAGTTCTTTCTGTTCCCATCATTATGAAGCCGCCTGGCATAGTAGCGGAGAGTCTCATACTGCCAGACCATTGCCCCAGTGAAACTGGCCCCACAAACCTGCAACACAAGAAAACAATAGCATAAGTAAAGAACAGTATGGCATAAAAAAAAACAATGTGGAGATACGGCATGTACACACTGGAAGGTCCAGATAAGTTACTGCCCCATGCCCACCACTCTATCCCCAACACCCACTGCAAGGTCCCGATAAGTTACTGCCCCATGCCCACCACTCTATCCCCACCACCCACTGCACAGTCCCGATAAGTTACTGCCCCATGCCCACCACTCTATCCCCACCACCCACTGCAAGGTCCCGATAAGTTACTGCCCCATGCCCACCACTCTATCCCCACCACCCACTGCAAGAGTCCCGATAAGTTACTGCCCCATGCCCACCACTCTATCCCCCCACCCACTGCAAGGTCCCGATAAGTTACTGCCCCATGCCCACCACTCTATCCCCACCACCCACTGCAAGGTCCCGATAAGTTACTGCCCCATGCCCACCACTCTATCCCCACCACCCACAGCACAGTCCTGATAAGTTACTGTCCCATAATGAACACTCTATCTCCGCCACCAACTGCAAGGTACCGATAAGTTACTGCCCCATGCCCACCACTCTATCCCCACCACACACTGCAAGGTCCCGATAAGTTACTGCCCCATGCCCACCACTCTATCCCCACCACCCACAGCACAGTCCTGATAAGTTACTGTCCCATAATGAACACTCTATCTCCGCCACCAACTGCAAGGTCCCGATAAGTTACTACCCCATGCCCACCACTCTATCCCCGCAACCAAAAGTACAGTACCGATAAGTTACTGCCCCATGCCCACCACTCTATCCCCACCACCCACTGCAAGGTCCCGATAAGTTACTACCCCATGCCCACCACTCTATCCCCACCACACACTGAAAGGTCCCGATAAGTTACTGCCCCATGCCCACCACTCTATCCCCAACACACACTGCAAGGTCCCGATAAGTAACTGCCCCATGCCCACCACTCTATCCCCACCACCCACTGCACAGTCCTGATAAGTAACACTGCCCCATGCCCACCACTTCTATCCCACCCACAGCAAGTCCCGATAAGTTACTGCCCCATGCCCACCACTCTATCCCCACCACACTGCAAGGTTCCTATAAGTTACTGCCCCATGCCCACTCACTCTATCCCCCGCCACCCACCACTGCAAGGTCCCGATAAGTTACTGCCCCATGCCCACCACTCTATCCCTCTATCCCACCCACTGCAAGGTCCCGGATAAGTTACTGCCCCATGCCTACCACTCTATCCCCACCACCCACTGCAAGGTCCCTCGAAAAGTTACTGCCCCATGCCCACCACTCTATCCCCACCATCCCACTGCAAGGTCCCCGATAAGTTACTGCCCCATGCCCACCACTCTATCCCTTACACACCCCACTGCAAGGACCCGATAGTTACTGCCCCATGCTCACCACTCTATCCCCACCACACACTGTAAGGTCCCGAGTAAACTGCCCCATGCCCACCACTCTATCCCCACCACCCACTGCAAGATCCCGATAAGTTACTGCCCCATGCCCACAGCTCTATCCCCACCACCCACTGCAAGGTCCCGATAAGTTACTGCCCCATGCCCACCACTCTATCCCCACCACCCACTGCAAGATCCCGATAAGTTACTGCCCCATGCCCACCACTCTATCCCCACCACACACTGCAAGGTCCCGATAAGTTACTGCCCCATGCCCACCACTCTATCCCCACCACCCCACTGCAAGATCCCCCCATAAGCACCACTCTATCCCCATGCCAACCACTCTATCCCCACCACCACACTGCAAGGTCCCATAAGTTACTGCCCCATGCCCACCACTCTATCCCCACCACCCACTGCAAGATCCCGATAAGTTACTGCACCATGACCACCACTCTATCCCCACCACCCACTGCAAGATCCCGATAAGTTACTGCCCCATGACCACCACTCTATCCCAACCACCCACTGCAACATCCCGATAAGTTACTGCCCCATGCCCACCACTCTATCCCCACTCACACCCACTGCCCCGATAAGCGCCACCCCCTATCCCACCCACTCCCCACCACACACAGCAACCCCCTGATAAGCCACTGCCCCATGCCCACGACTCTGCCCCCTATGCCCACACAGCAATCGCCCTGATAAGCTACTGCCCCATGCCCACCACTTTATCCCCACCACCCACTGTAAGATCCCGATAAGATACTGCCCCATGACCACCACTCTATCCTCAACCACCCACTGCAAGATCCCCGGGATAAGATCCCCTATAAGATACCCCTCCATGACCACTCACTCTATCCTAACCACCCACTGCAAGATCCCGATAAGATACTGCCCCATACCCACCACTCTATCCCCGCCACCCACTGCCCCATGACCACCACTCTATCCCAACCACCCACTGCAAGGTCCCAATAAGTTACTGCCCCATGCCCACCACCCACTGCAAGGTCCCAATAAGTTACTGCCCCATGCCCACCACCCACAGCACAGTCCCGATAAGTTACTGCCCCATGCCTACCACTCTATTCCCACCACTCACTGCAAGGTTCCTATAAGTTACTACCCCATGCCCACCACTCTATCCCCACCACCCACTGCAAGGTCCCGATAAGTTACTGCCCCATGCCCACCACTCTATCCCCACCACCCACTGCAAGGTCCCGATAAGTTACTGCCCCATGCCTACCACTCTAGCCGCACCACCCACTGCAAGGTCCCGAAAAGTTACTGCCCCACGTCCACCACTCTATCCCCACCATCCACTGCAAGGTCCCAATAAGTTACTGCCCCATACCCACCACTCTATCCCCGCCACCCACTGCCCCATGCCTCCCACTTCTCTATCCCCTCCACCTCACCCACTGCACAGTCCCAATGTTACTACCCCTATGCCCACCACTCTATCCACACCACACACTGCAACGGCCCGATAAGTTACTACCCCATGCCCACCACTCTATCCAAACCTCCAACTGCACAGTCCTAATAAGTTACTACCCCATGTCCACCACTCTATCCCCACCACACCCACTGCAAGGTCCCGATAAGTTACTGCCCCATGCCCACCACTCTATCCCCACCACACACTGCAAGGTCCGGATAAGTTACTGTCCCATGCCCACCACTCTATCCCCACCACCCACTGCAAGATCCCGATAAGATACTGCCCCATACCCACCACTCTATCCCCGCCACCCACTGCCCCGTGCCCACGACTCTATCCCCACCACACACAGCAAGGTCCTGATAAGCTACTGCCCCATGCCCACCACTCTATCCCCACCACCCACTGCAAGATCCCGATAAGATACTGCCCCATGCCCACAACTCTATCCTCCTCGGGCCACCCACTGCCCCATGCCCACAACTCTATCCCTAATTTCACCCACTGTAAGATCCCTTGTAAGATACTGCCCCATGACCACCACTTCTATCCCAACCACCTCCACTGCAAGATCCCTATAAGATACTGCCCCATACCCACTTACTTCTATCTCCTCAGCCACCCACTGCCCCATGACTATCACTCACTTCTATCCCCCACTGCCCCACTGTAAGGACCTCCATACCACTCTATCCCCGCTGGCCACCCACTGCCCTCCCATGACCACTCTATCCCTCACCACCACACCACTGCAAGGTCCCGATACAGCCACTGCCCCATGCCTTCCACCACTCTATCCCCACCCACCCACTGCAAGATCCAGATAAGTTACTGCCCCATACCCACCACACTCTATCCCCTGCCACCCACTGCCCCATGCCCACCACTCTATCCCCCTACCTCACCCACTGCAAGGTCCCCGAGAGTTACTGCCCCATGCCCACTCACTCTATCCCCACTCACACACTGCAACAGTCTGGAGCAGTTACTGCCCCATGCCTACCCTCACTCTTATCCAAACCTCCCAACTGCACAGTCCTCATAAGTTACTACTTCCCATGCCCACCACTCTATCCAAACCTCCAACTGCACAGTCCCTGAGCAAGCATACCCCATGCTTTCCTCTACCACCACCTACTGTGTAAGGTCCCATGAGTAAGTTGCCCCATGCCACCATGCTCCACCACCCTGCCTTACCTGGCACTGTAAGGACCTCGATAAGTTACTGCCCCATGCCCACTCACTCCATCCCTGTAAGGTCCCTGGATTAGTTATTGCCCCATGACCACCACTCTATCCCCACCACCCACTGCAAGGTCCCAATAAGTTACTGCCCCCATGCCCACCACACCCACTGCAAGGTCCTGATAAGTTACTGCCCCATGCCCACCACCCACTGCAAGGTCCTAATAAGCACACCCCATGCCCCCATGCCCACCAAACACCAATTGTAAGGTCCCACTAAGTTACTGCCCCATGCCCACTAACTCACCCACTGTAAGTGTCCCTGGAGCAAGTTACTGCCCCCATGCTCTACCACTTTCCCCACACACACTGCCCCATGCCCACCACTCTATCCCTACATCCCACTGTAAGGACCCTGATAAGTTACTGCCCCATGCCCACCACTTCTATCCCCACCACCCACTGCAAGGTCCCAATAAGCTACTGCCACATGCCTACCACCCACAGCAAGGTCCCTGATAAGTTATTGCCCCATGCTCTACCACCCACTGTGCAAGGTCCCTGGGATAAGCATTGCCCCCATGCTCTACCACTCTCCCCTCAGCCACACACTGCCCCATGCCCACCACTTTCTATCCCCACCTCCCACTGTAAGGGACCTCTATAAGTTACTGCCCCTTATGCTCTACTAATTTCTATTCATATGCCACACTGTCCTATCCCTATCACACACTGTCCCATCTATACATATCACACACTGTCCCATCCCTATCATCACACACTGTCCCATTCATACATAGAGACACACTGTCCCATCCCCATCATCACTGTCCACACTGACTGTCCATCCCTATCACACACTGTCCCATTCATACATAAAAGACACACTGTCCCATCCCCTATCACACACTGACCCATTCTATACATAAAGACACACTGTCCTATACATATCAAGACACACTGTCCCATTCATACATATCACACACTGTCCCATCCCCATCACACACTGACCCATTCATACATAAAAGACACACTGTCCTATCCCCATCACCACTGTCCTATTCATACATAAAGACACACTGTCCCATCCCTGGACATGCCCTCCCCATCACACATATTCATACATAAAGACACACTGTCCCATCCCCATCACACACTGTCCCATTCATACATAAAGACACACTGTCCCCCCCATCCCTATCACACACTGTCCCATCCACATGACCTATCTATACATAAAGACACACTGTCCCATCCCCATAAAGACACACACTGTCCCCTATCACATTCCCATACATACATAAAGACACACTGTCCCATTCCCATCACACACTGACCCATTCATATACATAAAGACACACTGTCCCATCCCCATCACACACTGTCCCATTCATACATAAAGACACACTGTCCCATCCCCTATCACACACTGTCCCATCCCCATCTATATACATAAAGACACACTGTCCCATCCCTATCACACACTGACCCATTCATACATAAAGACACACTGTCCCATCCCCTATCACACACTGTCCTATTCATACATAAAGACACACTGTCCCATCCCCATCACTATCCTATCTTATACACACACTGTCCCATCCCCTATCACACACTGTATTCATACATAAAGACACACTGTCCCATCCCCATCACACACTGTCCTATTCATACATAAAGACACACTGTCCCATCCCTATCACACACTGTCCCATCATACATAAAGACACACTGTCCCATCCCTATCACACACACTGTCCCATATCCCATATACATAAAGACACACTGTCCCATCCTCCCCATCACACACTGACCCATTCATACATAAGACACACTGTCCCATCCACACTGTCCCATCCCCTATCTGTCCCATTCCACACTGGACCCATTCATACATAAAGACACACTGTCCCATTCCCATCACACTGTCCCATCTCCCCATCACACACTGTCCCATTCATATACATAAAGACACACTGTCCCATCCCCATCACACACTGTCCCATTCATATACATAAAGACACACTGTCCTCCCTATCACACACTGGATCATTCATACATAAAGACACACACTGTCCATCCCTATCACACACTGTCCCTATTCATACATAAAGACACACTGTCCCATCCCCATCACACACTGTCCCATTCCCATAAAGACACACTGTCCCATCCCCATCACACACTGTCCCATCCCCATCACACACTGACCCATTCATACATAAAGACACACTGTCCCATCCCCTTCTCTCACTGTCCCATTCCCATCACACACTGTCCCATTCATACATAAAGACACACTGTCCCATCCCCATCACACACTGTCCCATTCATACATAAAGACACACTGTCCCATCCCCATCACACACTGTCCCATTCATACATAAAGACACACTGTCCCATCCCCATCACACACTGTCCCATTCATACATAAAGACACACTGTCCCATTCCCATCACACACTGACCCATTCATACATAAAGACACACTCCCAATCACATCTGTCCCATTCATACATGTCACACACACACTGTCCCATTCATACATAAAGACACACTGTCCCATCCCCATCACACACTGTCCCATTCATACATAAAGACACACTGTCCCATCCCCATCACACACTGTCCCATTCATACATAAAGACACACTGTCCCATCCCCATCACACACTGTCCCATTCATACATAAAGACACACTGTCCCATCCCCATCACACACTGTCCCATTCATACATAAAGACACACTGTAATCCCCATCACACACTGTCCCATCCCCATCACACACTGTCCATTCCTATACATTCATACATAAAGACACACTGTCCCATCCATACATCACACACACTGTCCCATCCCCATACATAAAGACACACTGTCCCATCCCCATCACACACTGTCCCATTCATACATAAAGACACACTGTCCCATCCCCATCACACACTGTCCCATTCATACATAAAGACACACTGTCCCATCCCCATCACACACTGACCCATTCATACATAAAGACACACTGTCCCATCCCCATCACACACTGTCCCATTCCCATCACACACTGTCCCATCCCCATCACACACTGACCCATTCATACATAAAGACACACTGTCCCATCCCCACTACACACTGACAGCCACTCTCACCATATCTTACCACTACTGAGAAGCACAACGGTTTTAGCAGGCTTCCTGTCGCTGACGTGGTCGCAGCAACTGTTTCTTTATCTGTTTTCCTACGTGTTCTGAAACATCTGTGTAACCATGGTAACTGCTGGGGCCTTCCTCTTCTAGTTTGGACACACAGGAAGTGATGTAGCCGGATTCGTGGTTGACTGCATAGGGGTGAAACAAGCACATCTGAAAGCACGCAGCTCCTGGCCAAACAAAAAATATCCACACTGCTGTTGCAGGGGTCCCCCCCGACATTTATATTTTGGGGGTCAGGTTCATTTTTTTGGGAGTCAAAATAAACATTTGGGGGTCAAACAATTTACAAAGATAATCAATTT
This sequence comes from Haliotis rubra, assembly GCF_003918875.1. NCBI lineage: Eukaryota > Metazoa > Mollusca > Gastropoda > Lepetellida > Haliotidae > Haliotis > Haliotis rubra. The sequence goes on along the minus strand of NW_025765223.1, from coordinate 70,456 downwards.
TCAACTACTAATTATTTTTTCAGGTATATGCCTCTAAGTCTGTGAATTCTAAAGGATTATGTCCCTTTGACAGTTTGATAAATAATAATAGTCAAATCAAGTAATGCAAAGAAGTTAACCAATTTCTAAATAAAGATTACACAAAAGCTAAGATTTCACTTATATATTTATTTATTTATATATTTATTTTGTTTGTTTATTTATTTATTTATTTATTTATTTATTTATTTAATTTATGCCAAGAAAACTGATCACAGTCACACAGTCAACAATGTGACTGCTACAGGAGCTGGATGGGAACTTCACACACCTGGTGTGATGTACAGGTAGGGTTACAGACAACTTACAGGTAACAGTGCCACTCAATTATTTACATGCTACTTTCGTCTTTGCTTCATTTGAAATTGAATAATTTAATGAAGAATCCTTGTATGTCATTGCAGTCATCATCATCAATCGGACTGTCAGTTGACATGCCTGGCTTGTCAACAGGGTTTGTACCAAAATGCTTTTGTAAAGAAGGCTGTTTTTTTGGCTCCATTATTGCAGACGACAGTACATGTATAGCAGATGATTATTCGTCTTAAAATAAATAGATGACATACATCACGTGACACGGTACTGCTATTCAATTAAACACTCTCAATATATGAAGATAATATTGGAAAACCCCAGCTTGCCTCGTACAAAATCTTCTGAAATGGATATGAGCTATATTTCTGATTAATTTACATTTGATGAGGTAACAGTGTTCAAAATAATTAAGCTTTCAAAAATTCATAAATATCAACGAATGCTAATAATTATGTCTTTACATTTGTACGTGTGTATAACCATGTTAATCACCCCGTATCCCCGAAGTCCAAATTTCCATAGCGACTGACGAAAGCCATACGAGAGGTAACAGGTGTATAAATATAGGACCACTTCAATCATGTCATTCCGTCATCCAATCAAAACGTTAATATATTAATACTGGAGAAACACTAACCAAATATAGTCAGGTTCTGTGCAAATGAGACAGACCTTTATGTAAATGAATGACCCGCCTAAGTGACGTAGATTTATCTTTAGAAATGGATGTCCGCTTTGTGTATGCAACGTGTGTACCTTCAAATCAGTTTGAAATCAGAAATCAATTTAGTTATATTAATTTCCTATAGCACTGAATTGTGTGGTTTTGATTAGCGATTTTATTGCGTCAGAAGAGTGGCAGTTTTGTTGTTTATGCGCATCAAGGGGAAGCCTGTTGTTGTATGCTGCACTAATTACTCTTCAGCATATCATGTGTCCTAACTGGACTTTGAGGAAGTAATTGTGGCAGAAACTAAGGTAAAAAAGAAACATTACCATACCTTCAATCAACCTAAACACATGGAACAACATTAATATTCAATTGAAGCAAAATGTCCTTGAATTTCTTCACTGGGCATATACCCAGTAGTCAACACACGATCTGACAATGGCATATACCCAGTAATCCACCCACGATCTGACAATGACATATACCCAGTAGTCTACACACGATCTGACAATGACATATACCCAGTAGTCTATACACGATCTGACAATAGCATATACCCAGTAATCCATCACGGTCTGACAATGACATATACCCAGTAATCTATCCACGGTCTGACAATGGCATATACCCAGTAGTCTACACACGATCTGACAATGGCATATACCCAGTAGTCTACACACGATCTGACAATGGCATATACCACCCTACCCACGATCTGACAATGGGTCTACACGATCTGACAATGACATATACCCAGTAATCTACCCACGGTCTGACAATGACATATACCCAGTAGTCTACACACGATCTGACAATGGCATATACCCAGTAGTCAACACACGATCTGACAATGACATATACCCAGTAGTCTACACACGATCTGACAATGGCATATACCCAGTAGTCTACACACGATCTGACAATGACATATACCCAGTAGTCTACACACGATCTGACAATGGCATATACCCAGTAATCCACCCACGGTCTGACAATGACATATACCCAGTAATCTACCCACGGTCTGACAATGACATATACCCAGTAATCTACCCACGGTCTGACAGTGGCATATACCAAGCAGTCTACACACGATCTGACAATGGCATTTACCCAGTAATCCACCCACGGTCTGACAATGACATATACCCAGTAATCTACCCACAGTCTGACAATGACATATACCCAGTAATCTACCCACGGTCTGACAGTGGCATATACCCAGCAGTCTATGGATGGAGCCTCAATAATTTCAGCCAAGTGATCAGTGTATGGAGCCTTAATGATGTCAACCAAGTTATCAATGTATGGAGCCTCAATTATATCAACCAAGTGATCAATGTATGGAGCCTCAATGATGTCAACCAAGTGATCAATGTATGGAGCCTCAATGATGTCAGCCAAGTGATCAATGTATGGAGCCTCAATGATGTCAACCAAGTGATCAATGTATGGAGCCTCAATGATGTCAGCCAAGTGATCAATGTATGGAGCCTCAATGATGTCAACCAAGTGATCAATGTATGGAGCCTCAATGATGTCAACCAAGTGATCAATGTATGGAGCCTCAATGATGTCAACCAAGTGATCAATGTACGGAGCCTCAATGATGTCAGCCAAGTGATCAATGTATCGGAGCCTCAATGATGTCAACCAAGTGATCAATGTATGGAGCCCTCAATGATGTCAACCAAGTGATCAATGTATGGAGCCTCAACAATGATGTCAACCAAGTGATCAATGTATGGAGCCTCAATGATGTCAACCAAGTGATCAATGTATGGAGCCTCAATGATGATGTCAATGTACGGAAGTCAATGATGTCAAAGTGTCAATGTATGGAGCCTCAATGATGTCAACCAAGTGATCAATGTATGGAGCCTCAATGATGTCAACCAAGTGATCAATGTCACGGAGCCTCAATGATGTCAACCAAGTGATCAATGTAATGGAGCCTCAATGATGTCAACCAAGTGATCAATGTATGGAGCCTCAATGATGTCAAGTGATCAATGTATGGAGCCTCAATGATGTCAGATCACTGTATGGAGCCTCAATGATGTCAGCCAAGTGATCAATGTAACGGAGCCTCAATGATGTCAACCAAGTGATCAATGTAATGGAGCCTCAATGATGTCAACCAAGTGATCAATGTATGGAGCCTCAATGATGTCAACCAAGTGATCAATGTATGGAGCCTCAATGATGTCAACCAAGTGATCAATGTATGGAGCCTCAATGATGAACCAAGCGATCAATGTATGGAGCCTCAATGATGTCAACCAAGTGATCAATGTATGGAGCCTCAATGATGTCAACCAAGTGATCAATGTATGGAGCCTCAATGATGTCAGCCAAGTGATCAATGTATGGAGCCTCAATGATGTCAACCAAGTGATCAATGTATGGAGCCTCAATGATGTCAACCAAGTGATCAATGTATGGAGCCTCAATGATGTCAACCAAGTGATCAATGTATGGAGCCTCAATGATGTCAACCAAGTGATCAATGTACGGAGCCTCAATGATGTCAACCAAGTGATCAATGTACGCAGCCTCAATGATGTCAACCAAGTGATCAATGTACGGAGACCTCAATGATGTCAGCCAAGTGATCAATGTATGGAGCCTCAATGATTTCAACCAAGTGATCAATGTATGGCGCCTCAATGATGTCAACCAAGTGATCAATGTAACGGAGACTCAATGATGTCAGCCAAGTGATCAATGTATGGAGCCTCAATGATTTCAACCAAGTGATCAATGTATGGCGCCTCAATGATGTCAGCCAAGTGATCAATGTATGGAGCCTCAATGATGTCAGCCAAGTGATCAATGTATGGAGCCTCAATGATTTCAACCAAGTGATCAATGTATGGAGCCTCAATGATGTCAGCCAAGTGATCAATGTATGGAGCCTCAATGATGTCAACCAAGTGATCAATGTACGGAGCCTCAATGATGTCAACCAAGTGATCAATGTATGGAGCCTCAATGATGTCAACCAAGTGATCAATGTACGGAGCCTCAATGATGTCAACCAAGTGATCAATGTACGGAGCCTCAAGTCAAGTCAAAGATATTTATTGTACTTAAGGCCTCCGGCCCATATACAAAGTAATACAAGTATATATACAGCACATGTTACAGACATTTCACAAAGAAATTACAGTTCAGATAAGATATTGCTTCTAAGGAAAACAGCATGTTTTACATAAAGCGCAAGATTACGTATTACATTTTCATTTTTGGAAGATAGAATGGAAGCAAAGGCAGATGAAGGATATTTTAACAGGTAATTTTGGGGATATATTTTTTCTTAAATCAGCATAATGTGGGCATACAAAAGCGAAGTGAATTTCATCTTCTATAGCCGAGTTACATAATGAACATATCCTTAAACGTCTCTCTATTGAAAATTGTCTGCCCTTATTTACTGATAAGTCTAACAAGCCCAATCGAAAATTGACAAGTGTGTGTCTGATATTTCTAGATGTCAGTACAGATAGATATAGTTCTGGTTGAAATAAGCTCTTATGTGATCTATACAACTGGTATCTTGAACTATTGTCTAGACAGGAATGCCATTCTTGATAATACATGCTAACAGATTGTTCTCGAAATTGCTTAAGATATAGATTGATATTAACAAATGTTTGATTTAGCCACACAAATCCAAAGCCATGAGAAAATAAAAGAGTTCTGATATGAGACGCCCAGGTTGTCTTACCCCTATCATCTAAATGTACAAGCATGTTATAAGCTAGTTTGGGGATTCTTTGTTTGTGCATTCCAAGGATCTTTAACCAATATTTTAAACATCTGATTTGTGAATTTATATATATCGGATATCTACCACATTCTCCACAAACCATACAAGTTCTTTATCTCATCTACTGAAATTTGTGTTTCCAAAATCATTTGATCAGCAGTGTCATAGTCATTCGAAGAGATAATATCATCGTCGAAGGAATAACCATCGCTTAAAAAAACAGCATCATTAGAAAAAACTGTCTTGAAATGTGTCATCCATTCACATTTTGAAATATTACTTTTAGGATTTGATCTCTTTCTAAATGAACGAATTTGTTTCCAGAACATAGCAGGATTGTGGATAGAATCATTCAATCTGTTCAATCTTTGATAACGGAGGTTAGATTTGAGTTTTCTACATGAAGCTTTGCATTTGTTTCTCATTTTACAAAAATAATTTCTGTTTCTACACCGAAAACTTCTAAGTGCTTTGCGCGCGTCTCGTCGCGCAGATTTACACTCGTCACTTAAGGGTGTTTTATAGTTTTGCTTAAACGGCTTAGTCTTTTTCTTCATACAATCTGCTGAATCTAATATGACATGGACAAATTCATCTAAAGCTCAGTTTAGATCGAACTCAAGTTTCGATAAGAGACGGTCATTATAAAATGAAGTCTTACTTTTCAAATTATCTAAAAATACTTCGCAACAGGCATCGTTCCAAACAATCTTTTCTTTATAATCATCAATATGGTTTTTATCACTTGAGTTGTTCATATTTGGAAATTGACAAGTCAGTTCTAATGGTAAATGATCAGAGTCTACTCTGTCTCCAATATTCAACAAGTTAATAAATTGGAAGAAGTCTGGTGAACCAATAAAATAGTCATTGACACTTGATCCCTGTTGCCCATGAAACGTATATTCGCCTTGCGAGTCTCCATACACTCTACCGTTCGCTATGAACAGGTTGAAGGTATAGCAAAAATCTAATAACAGATTACCAAAATTATTAAAAACAGTGTCGTGAGAATTACGATCATCAATAGGATAGTTGTCATCATCAGCTCTCGCTTGGAATATATGATTCCTATTATCATCATCAAGACTAGGAGACACATTGTTCTGTTTACCTGTACGGGCATTCAGATCACCACAGATAACAGTGTGACATTCAGCAAAGTCATGGAGATTCGCTAGCAGATATTGCTCCAGTTGTTCAATATTACATTTGTGATTCATATACTTATAGTACGCTGAACCAATAGGAGGAATATAAGTACACATCAAATTCATATCTTTGTCAAGTGAAAACAATTCCTTTAAGAATTTGATACAAATGAAATTATCAATATCAGATGTTAATTGTCTATAATTGTTCCTAAGCAAATGGTGGATGCAAACACAAACACCTCCTGAGAGTCTACCGTGATCTGACAATTTGATAGCAGGGCTATAAAACATGTCATAGCCACCCAACCAACTGTAAGAGATATCGGTTACAAAAGTCTCAATCAAACATATGATGTGAAATTTACGAAGATAATCGATAAAACTGATATCATCAATTTTTTCAGTCAACCCATTTATGTTCCAGCACAAAAACGCTTTTTTTTCACTGTCAGTTTCAATCCGAGTAGGCGAAAGACGATTATCACCGGTGTCAGTGCTAAGAGGACCCTGTGATATAAAGTCCGGGCCTTGGCCGCCGTCCTATTCAGATACAGTACTTACAAGTGGTTGACGGTCGTCGCCACGATCAGTACGTGGCTGACGCCTACTTTGTGTAATCCTCATATGGGGCTGAGACTGAGTGTGCGCGACGTTCACTCGGTACCACTACAAGTTCACCGTTCTTGAAGTAACCAAACTGGCCAGTTTCTTTCAGATCGTGAAGTTGTTTACGTTGGCGTGTGGTCAGATCACTGGAGATACCATATCCATTTTCCTTCAGCACTGACCTTGCTTTCAGTGCTCTAACTTTGTCATCTGACATTTGTACCTTGACAATTATCGGGCGGGCTTAGTTGAATCGGCACGCTTAACGCCTGGCGATGGGCTCTAATAACGTCAATTGGTTGCCACGCTTTAAACGTTAGGTACTTTGTGAATAGGTTGAGAATAGTTTCCTTGCATGCCATCGATTTCTCCCCTTCGGCTTCCGGTACACCATATATGATGACGTTGTCTCGACGGCTAAAAGATTCCAAGCTTATCTAGCTCAGCGTCTATTATGGTCAAACGTTCATCTAATCCATTTACCCTTTCATCTATGGCGTCAAGATCAGAATACATGATGCCATACTCATGCTTGGAGGCGGCGATATCTGATTTGATATCTGACACTGACTTCTCTAGTTGATCACATCTCGATCCGATTGATATCATCTCAGTTTTCAAGGCGGTGATCTGTGATGATAAATCTGATTTGACGTCATGTATTTCAGCTATTAAGCAATCTCTCACTTCTTTCAAAGTAAGAGGGCCGGGGTTGGTTTCAATGTCATTTGCACACATCAGAATATGTTTCACAACACCCACGGGCGCACGCTACCACCAAGAAAGCACAACCGACGCAAAAATGAAGCATGGTACATAGCCAAAACTGGGTCACAGTTGACAGTAGTGACGTCACATGATGTACACAGGTAAATGTTTTCTTTCGGCACAAATCGTTCAAAATTGACATTTTCAAGTGTATCTATCAAGAGATATGATGAGGCAAGATGCACAGCGATGAGAAATGTACAAATTATCAGCCTGAAGTGGACATCTGTCCCTGACACGAATGTTGAGTACTCACTCTCTTGTTTGTGCAACGTCACTTGTCGTGTTCCCTTCGGATGAGTGAAACTGCCGATTCTGGCTCGATAAACATCAATCGAAACCATTTCGTCCTCCAAATGTGTAAACTATACCATATATCACTTCACCGTCCAACGATAGATCCCTGGGAAGCTCTCTTAATACATATTTTATAGAAAAAAACTTCCCTCGATGGAAAACATGTTGTCACCAGAAAGGGACGTAACTCTTCTCAATGATGTCAACATCATTGTCAGTGTTCTATTGCTAAACAGTGGACATGTAGCCAGTTATAACTGAGTGAGATTAACGATAGTTGCTAGCAATTATCATGAGTAGTCCGGACATAATCACACCAGGGTTTTACACAATGCATAAGTGAGTGTCCAGTCCACATGAATGTAGAGAATGTGTGCCGTTGTTTGACCCAACAGTTATGACCACTGTCCACTGATATAATCAAGGTTCTGAAGTAATTATCTGAATGTACAGTAGACTTCCCCGTTTCAGTACTGTACTGGACCCTCACATTACCTTCAGGTACCCTTAAAATTGTTAGAGCAATGCTTGGTGATGTCAGACTGTAGCTGGGTTATCCAGTGTGCTAAGCTCCTCTCAGTGTTCAGTCGTTTCTATATGCATTGTCATTGAGTAAGCCAAGCCCTGTAGGGAGATTGTGCGCTAAAGATAGATAGCAGCACATAGTATAGCAAGTACCACTTATATTTCAAATATAGAAATGCATATGTGAATGAATGACAGAATAAATGATATACCCCAGCCTACCCTCCCCAAACATGTGCAGTCCACACTATCCTTACAATGTTCCCTACAACACTCTATGTCACCTGATGGTTTATTAAAAAGCATGTGATTCATACATACCATGAACTGACACCTGACATCAACAGCCGTTTTAAGTTCGCACCAAATCATCTCATTCCACACCACTTGGTATCTTGTCGATAATGGCACCGAGATCATTCCATAGAGTATAAACATGAGACACCAAGCTTACCAATAACCTACGTAACTGTTCCTGACATATTAAATGTTTTCTGTTGAATGACTAGATAAATTATGTGGTGTAACAGAGTGGACGTTGCTCAGTCAGTTAGCTGTCAATCTGAAGGTTGCGGGTCACATCCAACGGATTCTCACACAACTGGTTGCTGCAACCTTGGGGTGGGTTTGTTTCACAAAGTGATCTGGCGCTACAACTGTCATACGTTTGTGTTAAAGTATGGGAGTTATGATCACCTTAGCGTAGATTAACACTTCGTCTCTGAAAATGTATATAATTTGGCTGTAACAAATAAACCCATTTAAATTGAAAAGGAGCCCCAGGGAGACCTGAGATTCAGCACCTGGGGAAACCTAGACTTGCTTCATCTAGGGTTTTAGCAGTACAGGGAGGGCTAGGCTGTAGGGAAAATAATATGGTTCAGGGACTGTGAGACAGACTAACCTTAGCACTATGATTGCTTTGTGAAATGGGGTCCTGTATGACACCCTAGTCTGACCACGCCATCCCAGGTGCTTCACTTAACATTACCCATTATTTCTCAACAGATGTTTACATGTACATAAGTTTACATAGTACAGTGAATGAAAACGCTTACTGCATGTTTGACTGTTTCTAATCACCTGCAAGGCATAAATCATTATTACATGAAAGTGTACCCTTTAAGGTTTACAATTAAATATTGAGCTACAAGTCTAAAAATAGCGCGTGGCAAGAGGACCAAAATGTAAAAAAATTGGACTGATTGTTGTTTGTAAAGGTTTGATAGTAACTTAATATTTCTTTTTGGATGCTTTTAAACTTAGGTTTTCTCCCTTTCTGCACATATTGCAAATATTTTGTTTCACCGTGAGACAAATGGCATTAAGTGGATTATTATTTCACCCCTTAAAACTAAAAATAATAATTTCTGGTGTTAATTCTATATATCCTTCAGCCAATCTTTCTAACCATTTAGCCATCCACACTTTGCTTGAATGGGTACAATCGTATAATAAATGTATAAGACTCTCAGGCACCTGTTTACAAAACAAACACATAGGTGAATCAATGTAACCAACCATATACAAGTGATTATAAGTTGTCAAAATATTCTGAGTAATCTTTTACTGACACCATATTAGATTGAGGCCTTGAGTACATCGATAAATTAATGTTTCCCATTCCTTGTGTTGGAAGTCTTATCCAATGTTTCTTCCCATTTTTATTGGCCATTTGTTTTATTAAAACAAAATTGACATAGTGTTTTATAGAACTGTTTGCTACTAACTATTTTGGAGATGTTATTATAAGGTCAAATAGGGTAGGCAAGTATGTTCTCCACATGTAAGTGAAATGTATACCCAGCGATTGTTGTTTTAAGTCGTCGGTATTTAAGAATATCAACATCTACTAGTATATCATAAATTTAATTCAGTTCTTCCAAACAGAGTTTATTACCATCCACATTTACTATATTTCTCAAGTATGTTATTCCCTTTTCTTCCAAGCTCCTGAGATAAGACCAATCAATATATTGTTATTCAAACCCAGTTTCTTGATTACCCTTCTCAAGACCTACTTGCTACTCACACCACCATGAGAAAACATAATGTGGGGCTTTTGTCTCATTTGTTTTTTTTGCTATGGGGCTTTTGCCCAAGTGGCTTTAGTCTATGGGGCTTCGGTCGGTTTTGACTGTCCACCATCGTAACTTCCATTCCTTCACATAGAAATATGATAGCCTTAGCAGTAAGGTTGTTAAGTACAAGGGCACCCTGGTGCACCTTGTACCTATTAGGGCTCCTGTGTAGTGGATCTGGGTAGGTGGGGAAATGACTGGATCCGGCGGTTCTTGGGTAGTGGATCTGGGACGACCAGATACTTATCACTGTATGTAGCTGGGCCGTTGAAAATGTCAGGATGGCTAAAGTGTCGCAATAACCGGTTATTGTAAAGGTTCTTAGAAACACAACGATCGGGAACCCTTTCAACTGAGAAGTGAAATCGAAAATACTATGTAGCCCATGTAATACGCGTGGACTAACAAGTCTAAAACTAAGAGCGAATGGTCGAAGTCTGTAGGGTGCCACGGTTAAATAACTGGTAACAATAAGAAGAGACCATATATTGTCTCTGCAATAAGAGACAGAGAGGAGTGCGCGAAAACCGAGGCTCACAAAAAAGTAATACCAGCTATTTCAGCTTGAGCAACACTCTCGCGGGCTCCCGCGAGTAGGAATGATCACCTGTCGTGAATCCATACAATGAGTAGAGGGACAGCCTGGTCCACGTACCTGCAACTTTGCAATGTCGAAACTACCCGGCTACAGAGTGACAGTGTTTTCACGAGGGTCATTGCGAGAGATCAGAGTGCTCTCCCTTTCAAGCTCGAGAACGGCAACGAAACGCGCATAAAATATGACCGGCGTGTCTTCGATACTGGAGCTCCTATGTAATTCCTTGATTGGCCAAAATGTGTAGTCAGCAGTTAAAATGTCCTTGTAAATAGAAATTCCAACCTTCTGCCTCCAAACTGCCCTAGTCCAGCATATAACCAGACGACTTTGCACTATACCAAGGTGTGCTCGACCTGGGCTGGAGTACGAGTTTATTCACATGAACTACAAACTGCCCATTCAAAGGGTACAGGCGAATGTTATGATCCATCATTGAAACCCAATAAGGAGGTCCAAATGATGTCCCATTGTCATTTGTCAAATCATAAACTTATTTTGCATGAAGATGTATTTGGTAGATAAAGGGTTTGATCTATGGATCATTCAGCTTCACAATAGTCTTTCTAAAATAAGGCTTTGAGTATGTGACAATGAAATGTATGTGACTGTCCCCGGCTGGAAGTACACCGACTTCACTCTGAACTAGCGTAACGCTGCAACTTGAGTAGAAGGTGTGTAAACACCCGGCATCCCGTCTAACGTTACAATAAACCCAGGTTCTACAAAGAGTGTAATGACACTGTCTGAACCACGGGCGTTAAGGTATTTTCAAACGCCAACTAAAGTGAGAAAAAACACAACGATAAGAATAGTTAAAGTGTTTAATGGGTACTCAAAAACCACAAACACACGTAAAAGAAAAATACGTCCGTGTACTAATAAAGACAATAGAAACTTTCACTATAGGTATGATCCATGTGTGAGCTGAACGATGGAGAGCTATAGGTATGATTCGTGTGTAAGCAGACAGATGGAGAGCTATAGGTATGATCCATGTGTGAGCAGACAGATGGAGAGCTAAAGGTATGATCCATGTGTGAGCTGACAGATGGAGAGCTAAGGTATGATCCATGTGTGAGCTGACAGATGGAGAGCTATAGGTATGATCCATGTGTGAGCTGACAGATGGAGAGCTATAGGTATGATCCATGTGTGAAGCAGACAGATGGAGAGCTAAAGGTATGATCCATGTGTGAGCAGACAGATGGAGAGCTATAGGTATGATCCATGTGTGAGCTGACAGATGGAGAGCTATAGGTATGATCCATGTGTGAGCAGACAGATGGAGAGCTATAGGTAAGATTCATGTGTGAGCAGACAGATGGAGAGCTAAAGGTATGATCCATGTGTGAGCTGACAGATGGAGAGCTATAGGTATGATCCATGTGAGCTGACAGATGGAGAGCTATAGGTATGATCCATGTGAGCTGACAGATGGAGAGCTAAAGGTATGATCCATGTGTGAGCAGACAGATGGAGAGCTAAAGGTATGATCCATGTGTGAGCTGACAGATGGAGAGCTATAGGTATGATCCATGTGTGAGCAGACAGATGGATAGCTATAGGTATGATCCATGTGTGAGCTGACAGATGGAGAGCTAAAGGTATGATCCATGTGTGAGCTGACAGATGGAGAGCTATAGGTATGATCCATGTGTGAGCAGACAGATGGATAGCTATAGGTATGATCCATGTGTGAGCAGACAGATGGAGAGCTATAGGTATGATCCATGTGTGAGCAGACAGATGGAGAGCTATAGGTAAGATCCATGTGTGAGCAGACAGATGGAGAGCTATAGGTATGATCCATGTGTGAGCAGACAGATGGAGAGCTAAAGGTATGATTCGTGTGTGAGCAAACATATGGAGAGCTATAGGTAAGATTCATGTGTGAGCAGACAGATGGAGAGCTATAGGTATGATTCATGTGTGAGCAGACATATGGAGAGCTATAGGTAAGATTCATGTGTGAGCAGACAGATGGAGAGCTATAGGTATGATCCATGTGTGAGCTGACAGATGGAGAGCTAAAGGTATGATCCATGTGTGAGCAGACAGATGGAGAGCTAAAGGTATGATCCATGTGTGAGCTGACAGATGGAGAGCTATAGGTATGATTCATGTGTGAGCAGACAGATGGAGAGCTAAAGGTATGATCCATGTGTGAGCAGACAGATGGAGAGCTATAGGTATGATCCATGTGTGAGCTGACAGATGGAGAGCTAAAGGTATGATCCATGTGTGAGCTGACAGATGGAGAGCTAAAGGTATGATCCATGTGTGAGCTGACAGATGGAGAGCTATAGGTATGATCCATGTGTGAGCAGACAGATGGAGAGCTAAAGGTATGATCCATGTGTGAGCTGACAGATGGAGAGCTAAAAGTATGATCCATGTGTGAGCAGACAGATGGATAGCTAAAGGTATGATCCATGTGTGAGCAGACAGATGGAGAGCTAAAGGTATGATCCATGTGTGAGCTGACAGATGGAGAGCTAAAGGTATGATCCATGTGAGCAGACAGATGGAGAGCTAAAGGTATGATCCATGTGTGAGCAGACAGATGGAGAGCTATAGGTATGATCCATGTGTGAGCAGACAGATGGAGAGCTATAGGTATGATCCATGTGTGAGCAGACAGATGGAGAGCTATAGGTATGATCCATGTGTGAGCAGACAGATGGAGAGCTAAAGGTATGATCCATGTGTGAGCAAACATATGGAGAGCTATAGGTATGATTCATGTGTGAGCAGACAGATGGAGAGCTAAAGGTATGATCCATGTGTGAGCAGACATATGGAGAGCTATAGGTATGATCCATGTGTGAGCAGACAGATGGAGAGCTATAGGTATGATCCATGTGTGAGCAGACAGATGGATAGCTAAAGGTATGATCCATGTGTGAGCTGACAGATGGATAGCTAAAGGTATGATCCATGTGTGAGCTGACAGATGGAGAGCTAAAGGTATGATCCATGTGTGAGCTGACAGATGGAGAGCTATAGGTATGATTCATGTGTGAGCAGACAGATGGAGAGCTATAGGTAAGATTCATGTGTGAGCAGACAGATGGAGAGCTATAGGTATGATCCATGTGTGAGCTGACAGATGGAGAGCTAAAGGTATGATCCATGTGTGAGCTGACAGATGGAGAGCTATAGGTATGATCCATGTGTGAGCTGACAGATGGAGAGCTATAGGTATGATCCATGTGTGAGCAGACAGATGGATAGCTATAGGTATGATCCATGTGTGAGCAGACAGATGGAGAGCTAAAGGTATGATCCATGTGTGAGCAGACAGATGGATAGCTAAAGGTATGATCCATGTGTGAGCTGACAGATGGATAGCTAAAGGTATGATCCATGTGTGAGCAGACAGATGGAGAGCTAAAGGTATGATCCATGTGTGAGCAGACAGATGGAGAGCTATAGGTATGATCCATGTGTGAGCAGACAGATGGAGAGCTATAGTATGATCCATGTGAGCAGACAGATGGAGAGCTATAGGTATGATCCATGTGTGAGCAGACAGATGGAGAGCTAAAGAAGTATGATCCATGTGATCGAGCTGTGGTGAGCAGACAGGCTATGATCCATGTGTGAGCTATAGGTAAGATTCATGTGTGAGCAGACAGATGGAGAGCTATAGGTATGATCCATGTGTGAGCTGACAGATGGAGAGCTAAAGGTATGATCCATGTGTGAGCTGACAGATGGAGAGCTAAAGGTATGATCCATGTGTGAGCTGACAGATGGAGAGCTATAGGTATGATCCATGTGTGAGCTGACAGATGGATAGATGAAGGTATGATCCATGTGTGAGCTGACAGATGGAGAGCTAAAGGTATGATCCATGTGTGAGCAGACAGATGGAGAGCTAAAGGTATGATCCATGTGTGAGCTGACAGATGGATAGCTAAAGGTATGATCCATGTGTGAGCTGACAGATGGAGAGCTAAAGGTATGATCCATGTGTGAGCAGACAGATGGAGAGCTATACGTATGATCCATGTGTTAGCAGACAGATGGAGAGCTATAGGTATGATCCATGTGTGAGCAGACAGATGGAGAGCTATAGGTATGATCCATGTGTGAGCAGACAGATGGAGAGCTAAAGGGTTGATTCGTGTGTGAGCAGACATATGGAGAGCTATAGGTAAGATTCATGTGTGAGCAGACAGATGGAGAGCTAAAGGTATGATCCATGTGTGAGCTGACAGATGGAGAGCTAAAGGTATGATCCATGTGTGAGCTGACAGATGGAGAGCTAAAGGTATGATCCATGTGTGAGCAGACAGATGGAGAGCTAAAGGTATGATCCATGTTTGAGCAGACAGATGGAGAGCTATAGGTATGATCCATGTGTGAGCAGACAGATGGAGAGCTATAGGTATGATCCATGTGTGAGCAGACAGATGGAGAGCTATAGGTATGATTCATGTGTGAGCTGACAGATGGAGAGCTAAAGGTATGATCCATGTGTGTGCTGATAGATGGATAGCTAAAGGTATGATCCATGTGTGAGCTGACAGATGGAGAGCTAAAGGTATGATCCATGTGTGAGCAGACAGATGGATAGCTAAAGGTATGATCCATGTGTGAGCTGACAGATGGATAGCTAAAGGTATGATCCATGTGTGAGCAGACAGATGGAGAGCTATAGGTATGATCCATGTGTGAGCAGACAGATGGAGAGCTATAGGTATGATCCATGTGTGAGCAGACATATGGAGAGCTAAAGGTATGATTCATGTGTGAGCAGACAGATGGAGAGCTAAAGGTATGATCCATGTGTGAGCTGACAGATGGAGAGCTAAAGGTATGATCCATGTGTGAGCAGACAGATGGAGAGCTATAGGTATGATCCATGTGTGAGCAGACAGATGGAGAGCTATAGGTATGATCCATGTGTGAGCTGACAGATGGAGAGCTAAAGGTATGATCCATGTGTGAGCAGACAGATGGAGAGCTATAGGTATGATCCATGTGTGAGCAGACAGATGGAGAGCTAAAGGTATGATTCGTGTGTGAGCAGACATATGGAGAGCTATAGGTAAGATTCATGTGTGAGAGCAGACAGATGGAGGAGCTAAAGGTATGATCCATGTGTGAGCTGACAGATGGAGCTAAAGGTATGATCCATGTGTGAGCTGACAGATGGAGAGCTAAAGGTATGATCCATGTGTGAGCAGACAGATGGAGAGCTATAGGTATGATCCATGTTTGAGCAGACAGATGGAGAGCTATAGGTATGATCCATGTGTGAGCAGACAGATGGAGAGCTATAGGTATGATCCATGTGTGAGCAGACAGATGGAGAGCTATAGGTAAGATTCCATGTGTGTGAGCAGACAGATGGAAGAGCTATAGGTATGATCCATGTGTGAGCTGACAGATGAATAGCTAAAGGTATGATCCATGTGTGAGCTGACAGATGGAGAGCTAAAAGTATGATCCATGTGTGAGCTGACAGATGGATAGCTAAAAGTATGATCCATGTGTGTGAGCTGACAGATGGATAGCTAAAGGTATGATCCATGTGTGAGCAGACAGATAGGTGAGAGCTATAGGTAAAGTATGATCCATGTGTGAGCAGACAGATGGAGAACTATAGGTATGATCCATGTGTGAGCAGACAGATGGAGAGCTAAAGAGTATGATCCATGTGTGAGCAGACAGATGGAGAGCTAAAGGTATGATCCATGTGTGAGCTGACAGATGGAGAGCTAAAAAGTATGATCCATGTGTGAGCAGACAGATGGATAGCTATAGGTATGATCCATGTGTGAGCAGACAGATGGAGAGCTATAGGTATGATCCATGTGTGAGCTGACAGATGGAGAGCTATAGGTATGATCCATGTGTGAGCTGACAGATGGAGAGCTATAGGTATGATCCATGTGTGAGCTGACAGATGGAGAGCTATAGGTATGATCCATGTGTGAGCAGACAGATGGAGAGCTATAGGTATGATCCATGTGTGAGCTGACAGATGGATAGCTAAAGGTATGATCCATGTGTGAGCTGAACGATGGAGAGCTATAGGTATGATTCATGTGTGAGCTGACAAAAGGAGAGCTATAGGTATGATTCATGTGTGTGCAGACAGATGGATAGCTAAAGGTATGATTCATGTGTGAGCAGACAGATGGAGAGCTAAAGGTATGATTCATGTGTGAGCAGACAGATGGAGAGCTAAAGGTATGATCCATGTGTGAGCAGACAGATGGAGAGCTATAAGGTATGATCCATGTGTGAGCAGACAGATGGAGAAAGCTATAGGTATGATCCATGTGTGAGCAGACAGATGGAGAGCTATAGGTATGATCCATGTGTGAGCTGACAGATGGAGAGCTATAGGTATGATCCATGTGTGAGCTGACAGATGGAGAGCTATAGGTATGATCCATGTGTGAGCTGACAGATGGAGAGCTATAGGTATGATCCATGTGTGAGCAGACAGATGGAGAGCTATAGGTATGATCCATGTGTGAGCTGACAGATGGATAGCTATAGGTATGATCCATGTGTGAGCTGACAGATGGAGAGCTATAGGTATGATCCATGTGTGAGCTGACAGATGGAGAGCTATAGGTATGATCCATGTGTGTGCAGACAGATGGATAGCTAAAGGTATGATCCATGTGTGAGCTGACAAAAGGAGAGCTATTGGTATGATCCATGTGTGAGCAGACAGATGGAGAGCTATTGGTATGATCCATGTGTGAGCAGACAGATGGAGAGCTAAAGGTATGATCCATGTGTGAGCTGACAGATGGAGAGCTATAGGTATGATCCATGTGTGAGCAGACAGATGGAGAGCTAAAGGTATGATCCATGTGTGAGCAGACAGATGGAGAGCTATAGGTATGATCCATGTGTGAGCAGACAGATGGAGAGCTATAGGTATGATCCATGTGTGAGCAGACAGATGGAGAGCTATAGGTATGATCCATGTGTGAGCAGACAGATGGAGAGCTAAAGGTATGATTCGTGTGTGAGCAAACATATGGAGAGCTATAGGTAAGATTCATGTGTGAGCAGACAGATGGAGAGCTAAAAGGTATGATTCATGTGTGAGCAGACAGATGGAAGCTATAGGTATGATTCATGTGTGAGCAGACAGATGGAGAGCTATAGGTATGATCCATGTGTGAGCAGACAGATGGAGAGCTATAGGTATGATCCATGTGTGAGCTGACAGATGGAAAGCTAAAGGTATGATCCATGTGTGAGCTGACAGATGGATAGCTAAAGGTATGATCCATGTGTGAGCAGACAGATGGAGAGCTATAGGTATGATCCATGTGTGAGCAGACAGATGGAGAGCTATAGGTATGATCCATGTGTGAGCTGACAGATGGAGAGCTAAAGGTATGATCCATGTGTGAGCTGACAGATGGAGAGCTAAAGGTATGATCCATGTGTGAGCAGACAGATGGAGAGCTATAGGTATGATCCATGTGTGAGCAGACAGATGGATAGCTAAAGGTATGATCCATGTGTGAGCTGACAGATGGAGAGCTATAGGTATGATCCATGTGTGAGCTGACAGATGGAGAGAGCTATAGGTATGATCCATGTGTGAGCTGACAGATGGAGAGCTATAGGTATGATCCATGTGTGAGCTGACAGATGGAGAGCTATAGGTATGATCCATGTGTGAGCAGACAGATGGAGAGCTATAGGTATGATCCATGTGTGAGCAGACAGATGGATAGCTATAGGTATGATCCATGTGTGTGAGCAGACAGATGGAGAGCTAAAGGTATGATTCATGTGTGAGCAGACAGATGGAGAGCTATAGGTATGATTCATGTGTGAGCAGACAGATGGAGAGCTATAAGGTATGATCCATGTGTGAGCTGACAGATGGAGAGCTATAGGTATGATCCATGTGTGAGCTGACAGATGGAGAGCTAAAGGTATGATCCATGTGTGAGCAGACAGATGGATAGCTAAAGGTATGATCCATGTGTGAGCAGACAGATGGAGAGCTATAGGTATGATCCATGTGTGAGCAGACAGATGGAGAGCTATAGGTATGATCCATGTGTGAGCAGACAGATGGAGAGCTATAGGTATGATCCATGTGTGAGCAGACAGATGGAGAGCTAAAGGTATGATCCATGTGTGAGCAGACAGATGGAGAGCTAAAGGTATGATCCATGTGTGAGCTGACAGATGGAGAGCTAAAGGTATGATCCATGTGTGAGCTGACAGATGGAGAGCTAAAGGTATGATCCATGTGTGAGCAGACAGATGGAGAGCTAAAGGTATGATCCATGTGTGAGCAGACAGATGGAGAGCTATAGGTATGATCCATGTGTGAGCAGACAGATGGATAGCTATAGGTATGATCCATGTGTGAGCAGACAGATGGAGAGCTATAGGTATGATCCATGTGTGAGCTGACAGATGGATAGCTATAGGTATGATCCATGTGTGAGCAGACAGATGGAGAGCTATAGGTATGATCCATGTGTGAGCAGACAGATGGATAGCTAAAGGTATGATCCATGTGTGAGCTGACAGATGGAGAGCTATAGGTATGATCCATGTGTGAGCTGACAGATGGAGAGCTATAGGTATGATCCATGTGTGAGCTGACAGATGGAGAGCTATAGGTATGATCCATGTGTGAGCAGACAGATGGAGAGCTATAGGTATGATCCATGTGTGAGCAGACAGATGGATAGCTAAAGGTATGATCCATGTGTGAGCTGACAGATGGAGAGCTAAAGGTATGATTCATGTGTGAGCTGACAAAAGGAGAGCTATAGGTATGATCCATGTGTGAGCAGACAGATGGAGGAGCTATAGGTATGATTCATGTGTGAGCAGACAGATGGAAAGCTAAAGGTATGATCCATGTGTGAGCTGACAAAAGGAGAGCTATAGGTATGATCCATGTGTGAGCAGACAGATGGAGAGCTATAGGTATGATCCATGTGTGAGCAGACAGATGGAGAGCTATAGGTATGATCCATGTGTGGGAGCAGACAGATGGATAGCTAAAGGTATGATCCATGTGTGAGCTGACAGATGGATAGCTAAAGGTATGATCCATGTGTGAGCAGACAGATGGATAGCTAAAGGTATGATCCATGTGTGAGCTGACAGAAGGAGAGCTATAGGTATGATCCATGTGTGAGCAGACAGATGGAGACCTATAGGTATGATCCATGTGTGAACAGACAGATGGAGAGCTATAGGTATGATCCATGTGTGAGCTGACAGATGGAGAGCTATAGGTATGATTCATGTGTGAGCAGACAGATGGATAGCTATAGGTATGATCCATGTGTGAGCAGACAGATGGAGAGCTAAAGGTATGATCCATGTGTGAGCTGACAGATGGATAGCTAAAGGTATGATCCATGTGTGAGCAGACAGATGGATAGCTAAAGGTATGATCCATGTGTGAGCTGACAGATGGATAGCTAAAGGTATGATCCATGTGTGAGCTGACAGATGGAGAGCTAAAGGTATGATCCATGTGTGAGCTGACAGATGGATAGCTAAAGGTATGATCCATGTGAGCAGGAATAGCAGATGGAGAGCTAAAGGTATGATCCACGTGTGAGCTGACAGATGGATAGCTAAAGGTATGATCCATGTGTGAGCTGACAGATGGAGAGCTAAAGGTATGATCCATGTGTGAGCTGACAGATGGATAGCTAAAGGTATGATCCATGTGTGAGCTGACAGATGGAGAGCTAAAGGTATGATCCATGTGTGAGCTGACAGATGGATAGCTAAAGGTATGATCCATGTGTGAGCAGACAGATGGAGAGCTAAAGGTATGATCCATGTGTGAGCTGACAGATGGATAGCTAAAGATATGATCCATGCGTGAGCTGACAGATGGATAGCTAAAGGCATGATCCATGCGTGAGCAGACAGATGGATAGCTACAGGTATGATCCATGTGCGCAGACAGATGGAGAGCTAAAGGTATGATCCATGTGTGAGCAGACAGATGGAGAGCTAAAGGTATGATCCATGTGTGAGCAGACAGATGGATAGCTAAAGGTATGATCCATGTGTGAACTGACAGATGGATAGCTAAAGGTATGATCCATGTGTGAGCTGACAGATGGAGAGCTAAAGGTATGATCCATGTGTGAGCAGACAGATGGATAGCTAAAGGTATGATCCATGTGTGAGCAGACAGATGGATAGCTAAAGGTATGATCCATGTGTGAGCTGACAGATGGAGAGCTAAAGGTATGATCCATGTGTGAGCTGACAGATGGAGAGCTAAAGGTATGATCCATGTGTGAGGAGAGATAGATGGAGAGCTAAAGGTATGATCCATGTGTGAGCAGACAGATGGATAGCTAAAGGTATGATCCATGTGTGAGCAGACAGATGGAGAGCTAAAGGTATGATCCATGTGTGAGCTGACAGATGGAGAGCTAAAGGTATGATCCATGTGTGAGCTGACAGATGGAGAGCTAAAGGTATGATCCATGTGTGAGCAGACAGATGGATAGCTAAAGGTATGATCCATGTGTGAGCAGACAGATGGATAGCTAAAGGTATGATCCATGTGTGAGCAGACAGATGGATAGCTAAAGGTATGATCCATGTGTGAGCTGACAGATGGAGAGCTAAAGGTATGATCCATGTGTGAGATGGAGAGCTAAAAGGTATGATCCATGTGTGAGCTGACAGATGCAGGTATGATCCATGTGTGAGCAGACAGATGGATAGCTAAAGGTATGATCCATGTGTGAGCAGACAGATGGATAGCTAAAGGTATGATCCATGTGTGAGCAGACAGATGGATAGCTAAAGGTATGATCCATGTGTGAGCAGACAGATGGATAGCTAAAGGTATGATCCATGTGTGAGCTGACAGATGGATGAGCTAAAGGTATGATCCATGTGTGAGCAGACAGATGGATAGCTATTGCTATGATCCATGTCTGACATGATGTTCGAAATGGTTCAGTGATCATGCCAGGGGCAGGTAAGTCTTGTCAATATCAGAACTACTGTTTTAGAATTGTGATTTTCAAAGGAAGTAAATCTTATGACTGTTTATAGCAGTGCGTTTTAGCATGAACCGTATGGCACAAGTAGATGTACTGAAACGCTGTATCATTCATCCTTTTCCGGGAAACAGAAAGAAACATTACATCACCCCGAATGACATATTTCTGCAGATGGGCAGAGAAAATACTAACAACTTCACTGAAATATTAAAGCACTACCCTTCTGTGTTTAGATTTCTCAAAAGAGAGTTTATCAGTTGTAAGGACTAGGGTGAGCCTAGAAGAGCAGTCCTGCTTGTTTACCTTTCATCCTGACCAATGAAATGCACAATGGGGTGTCTCCTACAATAACCAATGAAATACAGAATGTGGTGCGTCTTACAATAACCAATGAAATACAGAATGTGGTGTGTCTTACAATAACCAATGAAATACAGAATATGGTGTGTCCTACAATAACCAATGAAATAAAGAATGGGGTGTGTCCTACAATAAACAATGAAATACAGAATGGGATGTGTCCTACAATAACCACTGAAATACAGAATGGGCTGTGTCCGACAATAACCAATGAAATAAAGAATGGGGTGTGTCCTACAATAACCAATGAAATACAGACCGGGTGTGTCTTACCATAAGCGATGAAATACAGAATGGGGTGTGTCTTACAATTACCAATGAAATACAGAATGTGGTGTGTCCTACAATAACCGATCAAATACAGAATGTGGTGTGTCTTACAATGACTAATCAAATACAGAATGGGGTGTGTCCTACAATAACCAATGAAATACAGAATGGGGTGTCTCCAAAATAACCAATGAAATACAGAATGGGGTATGTCTTTCAATAACCAATGAAATAAAGAATGGGGTGTCTCCAACAATAACCAATGAAAAACAGAATGTGGTGTGTCCTACAATAACCAATCAAATACAGAATGTGGTGTGTCCTCAAATAAACTATGAAATACAGCATGTTATGTGTCCGACAATAACCAATCAAATACAGACTGCGATGTGTCCTACAGCAATCAATGAAATACAGAATAGGGTGTGTCTTACAATAACCAATGAAGTAGAGAATATAGTGTCCTACAATAACCAATGAAATACAGCATGGGGTGTATCTTACAATAACCAATGAAATACAGAATGGGGTGTGTCCTAAAATAACCAATGAAATAAAGAATGGGGTGTGTCCAACAATAACCAATGAAATACAGAATGGGGTGTGTCATACAGCAATCAATGAAATACAGAATGGGGTGTGTCCTACAAAACCAATGAAATAAAGAATGGGGTGTGTCCTACAAAAACCAATGAAATACAGAATGGGGTGTGTCCTACAATAACCAATGAAATACAGAATGGGGTGTGTCCTACAATAACCAATGAAATACAGAATGGGGTGTGTCATACAGCAATCAATGAAATACAGAATGGGGTGTGTCATACAGCAATCAATGAAATACAGAATGGGGTGTGTCCTACAATAACCAATGAAATACAGCATGGGGTGTATCTTACAATAACCAATGAAATACAGAATGGGATGTGTCGTACAGCAATCAATGAAATACAGAATGGGGTGTGTCCTACAAAAACCAATGAAATAAGGAATGGGGTGTGTCCTAAAATAACCAATGAAATAAAGAATGGGGTGTGTCCTACAATAACCAATGAAATACAGAATTGGGTGTGTCATACAGCAATCAATGAAATACAGAATGGGGTGTGTCTAACAATAACCAATGAAAAACAGAATAGGGTCTGTCTTACAATAACCAATGAAATTTAGAATATAGTGTCTCCTACAATAACCAATGAAATACAGCATGGGGTGTATCTTACAATAAACAAAGAAATACAGAATGGGGTGTGTCCTAAAATAACCAATGAAATAAAGAATGGGAAGTGTCCTACAATAACCAATGAAATACAGAATTGGGTGTGTCATACAGCAATCAGTGAAATACAGAATGGGGTGTGTCATACAAAAACCAATGAAATACAGCATGGGGTGTGTCTTACAATAATAAATGAAAGACAGAATCGGTTGTGTCCTCCAATAATCAATGAAATACAGAATGGGGTGTATCCTACAGCAACCAATGAAATACTTCATTGGGTGTGTCTTACAACAAAGAATAACAAGAACATGTACAGAGGTCATGTACAGAAGTCATGTACAGAAGTCCCGTAAAGAAGTCAAGTACAGAAGTCATGTACAGAAGGTCATGTACAGAACTCATGTACAGAACTCATGTACAGAAGTCAGGTACAGAAGTCATGTACACAAGTCATGTACACAAGTCATGTCCAGAGGTTATGTACAGAAGTCATGTACAGAAGTCATGTACAGAAGTCATGTACAGAAGTCATGTACAGAAGTCATGTACAGAAGTCATGTACAGAAGTCATGTACAGAAGGTCATGTACAGAAGTCATGTACAGAATTCATGTACAGAAGTCATGTACAGAAGTCATGTACAGAAGTCATGTACAGAAGGTCATGTACACAAGTCATGTACAGAACTCATGTACAGAGGTCATGTACACAAGTCATGTACAGAGATCATGTACAGAATGGCATGTACTCAAGTCATGTACAGAAGTCATGTACCCAAGTCATGTACACAAGTCATGTACAGAAGTCATGTACAGAAGTCATGTACAGAATGTCATGTACACAAGTCATGTACAGAGTTCATGTACAGAATGTCATGTACACAAGTCATGTACAGAAGTCATGTACAGAAGTCATGTACACAAGTCATGTACAGAAGTCATGTACAGAAGTCATGTACAGAAGTCATGTACAGAAGTCATGTACAGAAGTCATGTACAGAAGTCATGTACAGAAGGTCATGTACAGAAGTCATGTACAGAAGGTCATGTACAGAAGTCATGTACAGAAGGTCATGTACAGAAGTCATGTACAGAAGGTCATGTACACAAGTCATGTACACAAGTCATGTACAGAAGTCATGTACACAAGTCATGTACAGAAGTCATGTACAGAAGTCATGTCATGTACAGAAGTCATGTACAGAAGTCATGTACAGAAGTCATGTACAGAAGTCATGTACAGAAGGTCATGTACATGTACACAAGTCATGTACAGAAGTCATGTACAGAAGTCATGTACAGAAGTCATGTACAGAAGTCATGTACAGAAGTCATGTACACAAGTCATGTACAGAGGTCATGTACAGAATGTCATGTACACAAGTCATGTACAGAAGTCATGTACAGAAGTCATGTACAGAAGTCATGTACAAGTCATGTACAGAAGTCATGTACAGAAGTCATGTACAGAAGTCATGTACAGAAGTCATGTACAGAAGTCATGTACAGAAGTCATGTACAGAAGTCATGTACAGAAGGTCATGTACAGAAGTCATGTACAGAAGTCATGTACAGAAGTCATGTACAGAAGTCATGTACAGAAGTCATGTACAGAAGTCATGTACAGAGGTCATGTACAGAAGTCATGTACAGAAGTCATGTACAGAAAGTCATGTATAGAAGTCATGTACAGAAGGTCATGTACAGAAGGTCATGTACACAAGTCATGTACAGAAGTCATGTACAGAGGTCATGTACAGAAGTCATGTACAGAAGTCAAGTATAGAAGTCATGTACAGAAGGTCATGTACAGAAGGTCATGTACACAAGTCATGTACAGAAGTCATGTACAGAAGTCATGTACACAAGTCATGTACAGAAGTCATGTACAGAAGTCATGTACAGAAGTCATGTACAGAAGTCATGTACAGAAGTCATGTACAGAAGTCATGTACAGAAGTCATGTACAGAAGTCATGTACAGAAGTCAATACACAAGTCATGTACAGAAGTCATGTACAGAAGTCATGTACAGAAGTCATGTACAGAAGTCATGTACAGAAGTCATGTACAGAAGTCATGTACAGAAGTCATGTACAGAAGTCATGTACAGAAGTCATGTACAGAAGTCATGTACAGAAGTCATGTACAGAAGTCATGTCATGTACAGAAGTCATGTACAGAGTCATGTACAGAAGTCATGTACAGAAGTCATGTACAGAAGTCATGTACAGAAGTCATGTACAGAAGTCATGTACAGAAGTCATGTACAGAGGTCATGTACAGAAGTCATGTACAGAAGTCATGTACAGAAGGTCATGTACAGAAGTCATGTACAGAAGTCATGTACAGAAGTCATGTACAGAAGTCATGTACAGAAGTCATGTACAGAAGTCATGTACACAAGTCATGTACACAAGTCATGTACAGAAGTCATGTACAGAAGTCATGTACAGAAGTCATGTACAGAAGTCATGTACAGAAGTCATGTACAGAAGTCATGTACAGAAGTCATGTACAGAAGTCATGTACAGAAGTCATGTACACAAGTCATGTACAGAAGTCATGTACAGAAGGTCATGTACAGAAGTCATGTACAGAAGTCATGTACAGTCAAGTACAGAAGTCATGTCAGAAGTCATGTACAGAAGTCATGTACAGAAGGTCATGTACAGAAGTCATGTACAGAAGTCATGTACAGAAGTCATGTACAGAAGTCATGTACAGAAGTCATGTACAGAAGTCATGTACAGGTCATGTACAGAAGTCATGTACAGAAGTCATGTACAGAAGTCATGTACAGAAGTCATGTACAGAAGTCATGTACAGAAGTCATGTACAGAAGTCATGTGTACAGAAGTCATGTACAGAAGTCATGTAGTCATGTACACAAGTCATGTACACAAGTCATGTACAGAAGTCATGTACAGAAGTCATGTACAGAAGTCATGTACAGAAGTCATGTACAGAAGTCATGTACAGAAGTCATGTACAGAAGTCATGTACAGATCATGTACAGAAGTCATGTACAGAAGTCATGTACAGAAGTCATGTACAGATGTAGTCATGTACAGAAGTCATGTACAGAAGTCATGTACAGAAGTCATGTACAGAATGTGCAAGTCATGTACAGAAGGTCATGTACAGAAGTCATGTACAGAAGTCATGTACAGAAGTCATGTACAGAAGTCATGTACAGAAGTCATGTACAAGAAGTCATGTACAGAAGAAGTCATGTACAGAAGTCATGTACAGAAGGTCATGTACAGAAGTCATGTACAGAAGGTCATGTACAGAAGTCATGTACAGAAGTCATGTACAGAATGTCATGTACAGAAGTCATGTACAGAAGTCATGTACAGAAGTCATGTACAGAAGTCATGTACAGAAGTCATGTACAGAAGTCATGTACAGAAGTCATGTACAGAAGTCATGTACAGAAGTCATGTACAGAAGTCATGTACAGAAAGTCATGTACAGAAGTCATGTACAGAAGTCATGTACAGAAGTCATGTACAGAAGGTCATGTACAGAAGTCATGTACAGAAGTCATGTACAGAAGTCATGTACAGAAGTCATGTACAGAAGGTCATGTACAGAAGTCATGTACAGAAGTCATGTACAGAAGTCATGTACAGAAGGTCATGTACAGAAGTCATGTACAGAAGTGTACAGAAGTCAAGAAGTCATGTACAGAAGGTCATGTACAGAAGGTCATGTACAGAAGTCATGTACAGAAGTCATGTACAGAAGTCATGTACAGAAGTCATGTACAGAAGTCATGTACAGAAGGTCATGTACAGAAGGTCATGTACAGAAGTCATGTACAGAAGTCATGTACAGAAGTCATGTACAGAAGTCATGTACAGAAGTCAAGTCATGTACAGAAGGTCATGTACAGAAGGTCATGTACAGAGGTCATGTACAGAAGTCATGTACAGAAGTCATGTACAGAAGTCATGTACAGAAGTCATGTACAGAAGTCATGTACAGAAGTCATGTACAGAAGTCATGTACAGAGGTCATGTACAGAAGTCATGTACAGAAGTCATGTACAGAAGTCATGTACAGAAGGTCATGTACAGAGGTCATGTACAGAAGGTCATGTACAGAAGTCAAGTACAGATGTCATGTACAGAATGTCATGTACAGAAGTCATGTACAGAAGTCATGTACAGAATGTCATGTACAGAAGTCATGTACAGAATTCATGTACAGAAGTCATGTACAGAGGTCATGTACAGAAGTCATGTACAGAAGTCATGTACAGAAGTCATGTACAGGTCATGTACAGAAGTCATGTACAGAAGTCATGTACAGAAGTCATGTACAGAAGTCATGTACAGAAGTCATGTACAGAAGTCATGTACAGAAGTCATGTACAGAAGTCATGTACAGAAGGTCATGTACAGAAGTCATGTACAGAAGTCATGTACAGAAGGTCATGTACACAAGTCATGAACAGAAGTCATGTACAGAAGTCATGTACAGAAGAAGCATAACAGAAAGGATCTGAAAGGTAAACTTACTTACAAACAGACCAAATAACACAAAACATGCAAGGGAAATAAGCTGAATCCTTTTATTTTAGGAAATGAAAACAATATGAATCATGTGAGAATATAGATAAGACCTCTAGTAATAACCTTGTCGTCATGAACATACATATGAATATATAAAATTTCAATTATGGACTACAAAATGTAAACAACTGTCCTTTGTGAATACTTTACATTATTTTGGTCTGAAGAAACTGTCGTATAGTATTAAATAGAGAGTCAGCAAGTTGGTTTTCTAAGTGGAGATATGTACAGAAATGTGTACAATATGTAGATATCTGGATATAAAAATATAAACATGATAATAACATGTCTTGGTAACCATGAGTGCAAGTAGGATCTCACTGCAAGTGATCTGTACAATACAATCTAGGAGTTCACTGTTTGGACAATGTATTGAAAATTATTTTCATAAATGTTCTTTTGAATATGATAACATTATATTATGAATACCGAATAAGGAGATTAATCAACATGATTTATCTAGTATGAACACATTTATTTCACTCACAGTTATATTATGATAATAGATAACACCATATAACATGGCAAAATATAATTGTTTCTGATTTTATTTAGACAAACTGACATACTTATAGTCAGGATGTACTCACAACTGGATAGTTTTTGGAAGGTAACTAGACAATGTGTAAGTAACTATAACATAATTGCCATAAAGTCTATTATGAATTCTCAGTTTTCTATTTAAAAAACAAACAAGCAGGTTTCCTTAAGGACTGGTAAATTTTTCAAAGTTTCAGTCGGGTGGTCCGTCTTGACATTTTGTTTCAAACACTGGGTATAGTTTCAAAGTCACTGTGTCCTGAGTCATATTGACTGAGTTCAGGTTACACTCATACATTCCTGTAATGTTTGTTGGTTTGCTGTTCCAGCAGAGCAGCGTTTATTGGTTATATTGACCCTAACCGTTGCAATAGCTTGAGATCGCACAGTTCTCATAGTACACAAAGTATTGCGCACTTGATATACAGAGGGATTGTCATTTGATCCACCCTTTTGTCTATAGTGCGCGAAATGTTCTTCCAGGGGATCGTGGTTGAACCTATGTTTCAGTACAAAATCTGCCCCTTCATGAACCTCACACATTCCACTATAGATCGTTCTGATATTTGGAGTCCCTCTAAAGTTTGATGACTTAGCATCATAGATGACCTTTGTCCCTTTGTAAAGTCTCCAAGACGGTTGGTCACACTGACTCTCCATAAATCAAAGTGTCCAAGAATGTGGACATGAGATAGGTGAGGCGGTCATCATCTGCTTCACGATATATATCACGATCCCTATTTCTTGTTTTTCTGCCTTCAGATAGACTTCTGACATTTCAGCAGTCAAAGAACTTATTCATATGGTCTATGAATTTAGTGATTCTATCACTTGATCGCCATATAATTCTTCCAAAGCATCCGCAACAGTTTTACTCAAAACCCGTGCGGCCAGGTTTACTTTCATCTGTGAGAATGCTGTTAAGTCCACAAGAGCTCTTGTCAGTTTTGGGCACAGCCTGTCAGATTGGTTTCACAGTAGTCTTCAAATAGGTTCACAATATGCATCCATGAAATGTTCTTTCCATCCTTCCAC
The DNA here is from genome assembly GCF_003918875.1 of Haliotis rubra. Lineage (NCBI taxonomy): Eukaryota > Metazoa > Mollusca > Gastropoda > Lepetellida > Haliotidae > Haliotis > Haliotis rubra. The sequence continues at coordinate 40,618 of NW_025765223.1, read as the reverse complement.
AATTTTCTGGATAGTTTGTGGCTACTTGAATTTGCGAAACAGTTGCTTGTAATTTTCATTAAATGTGGAACATCAGATATAAAAACTAAGTTACGCCAAGGAGTTGCATATGTATTCCATGTGAAGTAAGTTGGTAGTTGCGAATTTTCTTCTTTGTGCATGCCAAAAAATTATCGATTAGGAGAGGCACCATCACATGTAACAAACAGTACTTGAAGTCCACAATCAATTTCCAAAGTTTTAACACAGTTCCAAATGATATTGTACAGTAAATCTGCTGTAACACCAAGGGTTGCAAAAGCTGCGAATGGATATTTCAAATTTGTTGTAATTCCACGCACCATTACCACAAGCATAGAGGTTGCAACTTATTTAAGTGGCATTTAGAAGGTGGTGTGATGAACAACAAGGAGAGAACAGCATCAATGTACTCACCAGCAATCACACCCACTACAAGATCAGAAAGCTACTAGAAGCCATTCACATCAAGAGACTCCAACCGGCCATGAACAGAGACCAAGGATATTACATCCCCACTGCCTACAACCAACTCATCACCAAGCAATCTTAATCCTATTATTCTCCTCTCTGTCATATCACTGGCTTCCTCCCTTAATCCCCCATAGCTTACTATGTTTGTGTAACTATTGGCCTCTTGTGTAAACATCCACCACCTTGTACATCTACCTCGTTAATTGTGTAAACATCATCACTTACTGTTCAACTTTACCATGTATATAAATATACCTTGCATCTAGTATTGTACATCATTTGCTTGATAACGGTGTTAGTAGCTACACCGAAACGTCGCTCATATCATATCAAAGAAGGCGTATATCCATAGAACTCTCCTTGTTGTTCATAGAGGTTGCAAGTTTTCTTGTTTCATTTGTGAAGACATTTTCCAAGTCAATTAGGCTATTTGATGTTTTGTCTAAGTCGGTATAGCCAATAAGTTCATCTGATGCACTGTCATAAACAAGACCTTCTTTGACCTTGATCTCATCTTGTAATGGGCCAACAAATGTTGTATGTTCATTACACTTTATGTTGTAACCGGCCATTTCGGAGATGAAATGTCTCACATCAGGATTGAGTCCATGTTGATTTGGTAGCACATGAGAGTAGTCAAAGAGAGTTCGATTTGACAGAAGGGTTATAAATCCAGAATGTCTCAAGGCTTCATATGTCTTACGACTCTTATGTTGTAAATACAGGCTCCATTTTACAATCGTGGCAGGCCATCTCTTGTCCCTCTTATCCTTGAGTTGGTTGCATTTTAGATGCTCATCCCAAAACAGGCGTTGGAGAGAGGTTTCATCAGGGTAATTTTGGTCAACTTCTTTTGTGTGACTTTCAACTAGTTGTACCAGTTCATTACTGGTGGATTCATTGAACATTTGACCATTTGCAGCAATCTGATTTTGGATTTGCCTTCTCAGTTCAGAATTGTCTTTCACCAAAGCTTCACTGGTTCTCTTCAAATGTCCACTAAGTGAGTCCTTGACATCGTTTCATGGCGACGATTCAAGTTCACAGCATTCTCTGACAGCTTGGGGGGATTTTCATTTCGATATATCTTCTTGCGTAGAGATCCTCGGTATACAACACACGGTTGGCATCGTTCTGAGAAGAAAGGAACATTTTGTGCTTCGAATTGTTGCCGAATAATGAGTTGAACCACAGTTATCTTCTCTGAATGCAGATGTTGTTGACTTGCTACTGGTAATCACTGCCCCAGGTGGAATAAGGTCAACATACTTATTTTCCCAGTAACCACAACAAACATTGAAACTTTCAAGTTTATCTGTCACTTTCTTAGTGTCAGCTGCTACATGAGCAATATTAGGGATTCCTAGCCAGAAGTCAGATGGTATGATCTTACGATGCACAGACATAGACATAGCACAGTTTGAATTAACAGACACAGTCCATTTCACTGCAGGTATCGCAGATGGATAATGTTGAAGTAGTTTCATAGTCCCTTGTGTGTTGATGAATAGTTCTGAAAGATTCTGTAACTGTCATTTACACTCTTCCTTAAAGCTGCAAACTTTTTATTGGGTCCGCTCCTGATAAATTCTTGTGACGAACCTGTTTACATCTATATTGGGATGATAAATATATGGCCTCTCTAGTATGACATAGAACTCACTGGCTATAGCCCCATCTGAATCTGAAAGCTCTGACTCTTGCTCGCTTGACTTAAAACTGTCACGGAGCGTTGTAAAGACCTTTCTAGTTTTGTCAAATACTAAGATCAACAAGGAAAAAAACAACTTTTAGGACACTCAAACATCACAGGCATCCATGGCGGATCAGAACAGAATGGATGAATGAATGAATGTCTTTATTTTCTCCAGATTTCAATCCGAAGATCATTTACATATATACATCAAATATTTACAACAACATATTCACAAGGCGGGTATACATATGTATGGAGCAAAGGCAATTAAGAATCTACAATACACACTTGAGTGAGGAAACCATGGAATACAGGTATTTACAAAATAGGATAATCGCTGTTACATGCAAACACCTTTCATCTGATGGTATATTCCCCTCATGAAAAGTTTAAGTTTATGTGTAAGACGTTTTAGAATAATTACTAGAAACACTCAAACATCGCCCTGTAGTATTTCAATGGCGGGTCAGAACAGATCGGCGATATTTCACATTTTTCACACACCTAAAATACACACTAACATTTTTTTAAAAATGATAAAACTATCACTATTACCTGCAAACACCTTTCAACTAAAGGTATATTTCCCTTCTAAAAATGAAAAGATTGTGTGAAAGCAGTTTTTATCGACAGAATTTAGTCTTTCTTCGCTGTGTACCGAGAATGGAAGCCAGTGAGCTACAACATGCTGACTTGAAACTTTACTACAAATCTATGGAACTAATAATGACACTAAAACAATTATCTGACTTAAAAGGCACGCCGTCTATGTTATATCTATGCTGCATAAACAAATCAGAGTGTAATTTTCCGATCAGCTCTACAGGTCTACTGGGGACACATTTGCGTCGTCGTTCCTCGAACGCCGGGTTTGAATTTCCCTGGCCTAGAGTGAAGTCATTGAAACAACCAGCCTTATCTTTGATGAAATTCTGCACTACCAGGTTGTTGTCTATTTGTGATTGATCACAACTCAGTAGGGTCTCGATAACGCTCTGCATGGATAGGTGCCCAGGCTGTCCGTTAATTCTAACTGGTTAGACCCCTCTATCACCCTTACCTCAGAAAAATAGAGAATGTAGAGTGATTGTCACGGGCGCGAACACGTCTCTGTGTCTAGTCACCGTCTGACCATCTTCACTCATCACATTGTCAGCGACGGTAGCACGACCGTCCATCGTCTTAAATTCGCATACAATTCTCAGGTAATATTCAGCAATGTCTACGTAGCTGTTTATAGTGTTATTTATATCAAACCTTATGGTACTGTCCAACTGACCGAGGCCAGTAACGGGACTATATTTGGTCCAGTGGGAATCCGTCATCGTGGAAACCATGCCGGTAGCGAAAATAAATCCAACTCACTTTTACTTCATTGCACATGGTCCATAACCCTTGACATCATAATTGAAACTATGTTAAATCTCTACTAGAATACCAATCCTCTCTTAACCTTTCTCTTACACTTCTTTCTTTTCAACAGGGCGCTACGTCCGACACCAGCCGTAAAAATTCTCTGTTTTTTTCCTATGTTTTATCGGTGTCTGAGTACCCGTACTAATTCGCCTGCGTTTGCTGTTTGATGTTTCTGTCGGAAATGGTCCCAAAACGCCCGACATTGTGCTTTTAAGCCCCCTGCTACCACGCTGCCTTATACTTTCTAACGTATTTGCACTACCCATGACCACGTTGCCCACAACAGCCGCAGCAGCTTTTGCATCCTCCCTCAGTAATATTTTACCCGTTGACTTTAGCGGAGGCTTTGCTGTTCTATCTATAGCGCCTTATACATTTCCCAGACCAGCACCCACCTGGCCGTAATGTCTACCCACGTACACCGGTATGTGACCCCTATGACTATCGTGCATCGTTAGTATGTCACCCCTCGCTTTTAAAGTGGAGTATCACCACCAACCGACCACCAACAAATGACACGGGTCGTCCGCGATCAGAATAGTCACAGAACGAATCTCGTCAAATTGTAAAGACAAATATTGTATGGGATTTTTTTCGCTCACGTATACTACATCTTTCATCATTTTATTTTTGACGGGTATCAACGTCAGCAGAAGTGTCAAAGCGTGACCGACGATCTGGTCGTCGATAATGTCTGAATAGACGTACATGTTATGGAAAAGCTGTTCTTTGGAGAAATTGGAACACGTATCGGCTACGGGAGTCGATCTGGGGTCGAGTACGCATACAGGGGTGTCACCAACTGTCTCGGGTACAGTGGTAGTGAAAGCCAACATAGAAGCCAGGTAGGGCGACACGTCGAATCTACGACCACATTTACCTAAAACATGTCTCACCTTTTCAACATCGACCCCCTCGAAATCGCTCTCCACAAAGCTTGAGACCATGTAGACTAAATCGTCTCAGGAGTGCAAATATTTACAGGCCTCTTCAGGCGTTATCAATTCTACATCGATTTCTACCCAGCCCCCTTCATTACCATGTTTATGATATTCTTCACGCCATGCTTGCAACCGTGCATTGGTGGAACCATTCATGGTATCTAAGAGTCTCGCCACCGTATATTTCCTTTGCAGTAGCAATATCTGTCCCAGAAATTGGGCTTCTAAACTGCATTTATCCTTGATCACCCTACCCTTCTTATACACTCTCTTGCGCACGGGAACCGTGATATACGCCCCAAAAGTATTATAAGGAGCGGGTAAATTATGCCATGTCATGGGGTATCTGTACGGTACTAACGCCCACTCTCCAAATATTCTTTCTGTCTACCTTCAGAGGGTATGTTAAATCTACGGTGTACGTGTGCTGTACATTATCCGGTCGAGTTTCTGGCCTGGCATCGCTAGTTAGGGTGAGGTAAAAATCTGACGGTTTCGCACCATTACTCATAATGTACAGTCTCGTTCTCCCATACACTGACATTCGGTGACAGGAACAAATCAGGGCTGTTGCTGTTACGACTTTTTAGAGGAACGGGAGAGGTATGAACTGCTCGCGTCGACAGCGATATTTTTAGTAATTCAAACAACGGTTCTTCCACCTTCTTTATATCCTCGGCTAGATTGGACGGCGTAGTACCTTTCAGAGACAAGTAGCATACGACCAGTACGCATAACAGAATGGTGTGTAGTGGTAGCTTCCTCTTGCACGTCAAGCCCTTTTTGAGGATTTCCTTACCACGTGAATTGGTCGAATTCTTTGGCCGGGTATCCCTTCTATCTCTTTTACCGGTAGCCTTATTGACCCTTCTCTTCACTACGCTATCTTCTTTGTATGCCTCCGGCTCTGATACGACTTGTAACTCGTCCCAATAAAATGTTCCTTGACTAGTATAAAACGATTTCCTTAGAACCTTCTCAACGTGATGTCTAAAATTACTGTTGACAAATTCGCTACCTTTATCGGTCATTAAGCTAAGGAACATACGAGGCTTAGACTGGGCCAAGATCCTTTTGAAACCATCCATCACCGTTTTAGCTTTTTTATCCTTGAGCGGCTCAGCAAACGTGTATCTACTAAACACGTCAATCACGCATAATATGAATTTGTAACCATCGTTGACTTTACTGATACGCGACATGTCCGACAAGTCAGCCTGCCACAATTGATCTTTTCTGCACACGGTAGCGGAATAAGGTGTTCTGGGAAAGTGCTTGGTGCGGCAGGGTCTATGTAGTCTGTATGCGGGTTGTCTCTTTAACCAAACAGTCACCTCTGTGGGGGTAGGTTTGACAGAACCCTTATGCTCCATAGCCTCCGACAATTTTCTTAAGTGACCCACGCGCGAATCAAAGCCTCTCAACACATAGTAATGAACATGTTTCAGCCATTTCAACCAGTAAGGTTTAATAGGTTTCCCACTCGCTGTCAGTCGTTGCCTCACACCCAGTGACCCCTCTTTTTCCTCCCCCGAGATCGTTCGAGCTCCTCCTTTCATCGTGACCTCCCAGGACTATTGCTCCCTTCGACGTACATCGCGTTTTTAATACCAGTAGTGCTTGCTCCGGACTCTGCCATTCTCGATGATAGGAAACCTGCTACCTCGCTGTATCTGCTCTCACTACCCTTTCATTAAGTCAATTTGTGTAATGTGTCGTGTAATGTATCCGTCCCCAGAGACGACCCCCTATAGCTCAAAGTTCCCTCGTCAGACACCTCCAGATCTGGATCACTTTTAATGAAGTCGGTAATATGTTTAGGATCTTGTCTGTAAGTTTTAGGTAAATCGGACAAAATCTTAGAAAGCGTTGCATTTAACACCATCGGTTTTACTTAAGCTTCTTCCGTAGCAACGGTGCTAGTCCCGTTGTCGTTTACCCATCCTCGGGAAAAACGAGTGTGATCTCCAGTCTTGACTAAACCCTCCACGCATTAGGCTCTCGATGTAAATCTAGGGCGTCTTCCAATAGGGCAAAATAGCACACCAGTTTCCTGTGTGGTTTAATCGGTACCAATAACGTCCTTTTCGTCCTATCCTCAGCGTCGTACACCACATTTCTCAAGTCATCTAAATTGTCCTGCCCTTATTTCATTAAAAGAGTGTTTCCCCGGAGAGGAGAGTATTCCGTCAAAGACTCTGTCGATGTGTGTCGAGAGGAATCTATTTTGGTAAAGGAGGAAGACATGGTCTGGTATTAAGAGCCAGTAAAAGACCTACCACACTTGATACAAGTTTTGTTACAAGTGGTGCTAAAAGGGGTAATAACAGAAGGAATATACCACCCTTTTCTGCCAATATTTTCCTCTCACCAGCCTGTGAAACCCTGCGTCTCTGAAAGAGGATATAGAGAGCTCTTTTCTTACAATTTAATCGACGCCTCTGGTCATCAGTCATAGGCAGATTGCCAGAATACACATTAACGGCTGTCTCGCTAAAAGCGTCAATATCTTCTTTGGGTAAGCACTCGACTAACCGTAATCTGACAGCGCACGGGGCCCTACATAAGTAATTGAGAATGTCCGTGTTAGCTTTTACCCTGTTGGACGATCCGCCTTTGGCGATACCTTTTCTCTTACTAGCCATCGTCCTCCACCAGATCGACTTACAGGGGAGTAATTTGCTGTTAGAATGAGGCATGTTGTCTATCGATTTACTGGCGCCCCTCGAGGGATGTGGCACTACGTTTGGGGGTATCCAACAAATGGCGACTAAAACGCATGACCGTTATGTTTATTATTTATTTCCTTTTCAGAATACGCTTGCGTGGTGGTAACGGAGGGATAACCGAGACTCTGGTTCTACTGCCACCACGTAGTCCACCCTTATCCAAGGAGAACGTAACAGAAGGGAGTCCTCCTTGGCGTCTTGTGACGGGTACGGCATCCTCTGTATCGTCGCTGCTACTTTTACCGCCATTGTAAGCACCTACATCGTCTTGGCAATACCATAGCATGTCGCTATCATCGTTGTCCCCTGACGATGACGACAGAGAAGAAGAAGAACTGGTCGACGTTGTCGCATCATCATCGGTTTCATCCATACCAGAGTCGACGGTGTATCTGTCGGGAGACGTCGAAGAATAGTGGTCATAGCTGCTGCTGCAACTGCTACTACCGTCTTCGTCTGCGGTGTTCATGGTGCGAGTCCCAGCCTCCCGTCGTCCGCGGAGCATTACACAACCCTTATCAGTGAGGCAATCCATACTATTCACTTTATAATTTTAGGCTGGTATACGTCTATTTCCTTGTGTTCCCTGTTAAACTGGTTACCAGGCACTCTAAACTCGTTGGGTGTACTTGGTGTTAAATCCAGCATTCTATCGGTGTGCGGCTGTGACGTAGCATAGGCGTAAGCGTGCGTGTAATTTAAGCTGAGAGGGAGAGAGAGAAATTTCACGCTGTGCTACCGTAGAAAAAGGCGCTGTCTTTTGTTTCTTCGGTTTCTCCTTCTCGCTGTCGCTGGTGACGGTTGTTATGCCGTCGTTGTCTTCTTCTTCTTCCTTTTCTTCTCGCTCTTGCGACATGTGCGCATCGGTCGCTTCAAGTTTGGGTGTACAGCGTGGTCGGCCGTGGTGATGGTGGTGGTGGTGTTGGTGTTGGGTGGGTTTTCGTGTTGGTGGGTGGCTGCTGCCGTTGCGTTGTCATCGTTGGAGGTGGTGGTGGTTTTGGCGGTTGTCAACGATGTTGCGTCGGTGTGTCGGGATTGTGGCATCTCTTTTGTGTGGGTGCTGGTGCTGTTGCTGTTGGAGTGGCGGGGTCGGTTTTGAGGAGCCCATGCTGTGGCAGTTAGTGAGGGCGTAGTTGATTTGGAACATGTCCTCCTTATACACCTCGTCGTTCGGCTGTTGAGACATGACGATAGATACTACTACTCTGTAAAGTATACGTCGAGCGTGTCATTGCTGGTGACATGTTTGTGGATCTCAAAAGTAGGGAGAGTGGCTTATTGGGATGTCGGGCTATTTACTGGTCGAGTACCGACCAAACGATGAATCACGTGAAGATGGTGTCGTAGCCGTAGGGTACCTTGTAGGTCAACTCAGAGGTTACGGGGTCGGGGATGATGCGACGTTTGGTGTAGCAAAACCTGTAATCTTTTGATTGACTGATGGTGTGTACGTCCAGTCCAAGCTTTAGCCCTGCCCTCTTTAGAAAATGAGGGTATGTGACGCGAATTTTCCTGCGAGTGTTCGGGGTCTGGAGAGCTGTGTTGACCATGGTCTGGAAATTCAATAGAGTCGAGGCTTGATAATTTAAGGTAAAACTCAGATCTTACAAACCTCCTGAGGGCCTTTACGCGGCCTTTTCGGTCCACAGTCACAAATTTGTCGATCCAATTACCCTTTTCTATCTCGTCAGTCCACTCGCCCAAACAATCGCCGAGTTTCAAAGGTCGAGGCTCGCTCTCTTTCTCCACGTAAATTACCGAGTCCGTGTCAAAGTACAACACGGCGATGCCTAGGCACTCCAGGGCTTTTTACGGTTTTAGCCTAGCTTGTGCCGTGACCCAAGAGGCTATGACGGGATTGCTGGCGGTCTGTGGAACTCGATGCGGTTCGATGGGGACGAAGGTGACTAGTAGAGTGTCTGGACTGACTAAAACGACGTCTTTCATATCTACACACTTGTCGTGAAAGAGGTCGTAAAAATCGTGCTCGTTCCTGATGTACAGGCACTGAGTTTTGTCATTAGACTGGCTGAATTTGCCCCAGTGACTGTTCATCATAAACTTGGCTATTCCGTGCATACCCGGGTTGAAGGCGATATTGGAGGGATCCAGATGGAATCCTTCCTGTCGGAAAACTTCCTCGATGAAACGGAGCTGGCTATCCTCCGTGTCACACTCAGGAGGGTAGCCGCTAGCTTCTTGTTTCAGTTTATTGAAGTTGTCGACGTATCCGGTGAACAATCCCGGGGTGCCGGAAGTGTCGGGGTCATAAACCTCAAACTGGGAAAGTGCCACGCGGAGATGATACGCCTGACAGCATAACCTAATTCTCGAACCGCTTTTCGCACTTCTACGGTGGTGTAGGTACCCACCCATGATCTCTGGTCGTTGGTATGTCGACACCCTGCCGACCTGTAGAGCTTACCATTAGCACGATATGGTAGGAGTGGAAGATAGAGTCACCGTGGTGGGAGAATGTCGCATTTGACGAGACGAGGGCGATTGTGTATAGCATGGGGGTGGGTATACGGGGAAACGACCCCTCTTACACACGTACAGGTACAGCGAGCATACGTCCGCGTAGCGTATCTTTTCACCCTCCTGACACGTTTTGTGCAGACGGACGGCATGAGTGCGACAATGTAAAACACGTCCCGAGGTTGGAGAGGCACGGTAGCCTCATCGGGTAGCTCATCTTCCCTCGGTCTGTCGGCTTTGTATTGACACTCCCATATGACGTGCATGGCAGACACTTCCGGGTGTTATCATAAAAGACCTAAACGATACATGGTGTGGTCGTGTCTGTCTGCAAGGGTAGTGCCCGAACCGTAGTGTATTTTGACATTCCGCTTACGCGGGAAACACGTCATACAACCATGACAGAAACACTCTAAGAATTCACACGCCACTTTAGTGACCGGATCATAACCATCTACCTTGTAGGTATGTGGTCTCTGCACGGTTGTGGTGTCGTCGTCGTCGTCATCGATGGTGGATGTGGTAGCCCCGTCGTAGCCATCAACACTGCAGGACACTTCATGCTTCAGTCGTAAGCCCTGCTTGCGTTCAAGAAACGCTAACCATTCCACACGTGTTTGATCGTCGCGGTTGATTGTCCTAGTATCCGCCGGGAGGTTTTATGGCTATGGTATCGGATCTCAGGTACTTTCACCTAAACGTCAACATGCAGGCGTGGGCCAAAGTGATACAATCGTAAAATGGATTGACGTTGTTCAGAGACAGGAATATGTTTATGAATTTCTCGCAACCCCGTCGTAATATGGATACGTCTTGCTGACAATATTTTGAAAGCTCGACCTGCATGTTGAAAGATTTCCCTTTGTTTTCCCTATACCACGACTGTAAGGTCTCGCAATCGCCCCATGGCATACTATCTGCACCATAATACGGCGGGAAGGTTGTTCAGGAGTACTGCTGGTTGAGGCCGAACATCTTAAAAAGATGAGGAAAATATCCCTTTTTTTCCAAACCAAAAGTCTTACAGAATTCCATTAGTGCGTCAGGAATATAGTTGTGGGAGTCACGGAAAAGAAGTCTACCGACAGACATGTTCAAAATTTTAACTCCCGTCAATATAACCTCCGGTTTTTGCGTGAGATGTTCTCAAAATGAAATGGTTGTCGTAACCATTAGCGTAGTGAGCAATGACCATGATGGTAGGGTTACCTCCTTCGCGTCGTTGTCGTCATCGTCAGCTGTGGTAGAGTTTTAAATGGGCGTATCCCCCTCGGGCGATGCGGTAACATTCTTGGGGGTACCCCGTTTCGGAGGTGGTGGTAACACTAGGCGAGCAAAAAACTGACCGGCGAGTGTCTCGGTATTGGGGCCATTTATGACTATTTCCCGTTTATTATCCGTGGGGTACGCACTGGGCTATCTTCTCTCCACGCCAGGGTCATGTCTCGAACAAGTATTGAGACTCTGAACCCATGCACTTGCCGCAACCGAGCTGGAGAACGCATAGATTAGGTATGTGTTTGCCGTTTTCGTCGCACATGGATTCTTAATGGTAAATATATACTTGTTGAGATCATAGTCTATACTGTCCTCCTCCTTGAAGACGTTGACAGACATGTGGCATCGGTGCGACAGTCTTTGTCGTCTTTGCGACACTCGTGATCCACATTTCTGTCGGTCCGGCATCGGGGACACCAGAAACTTTCCCGGCCACAAATATGTTGGCGATATGTGCTGCGTGACAGTCCCTAGTCGAAAACCATACGCGACACTCTCGACAAGGTAGACCGAACAGATCCAATCGATCGCCGTCTTCACCACCAGGTACCACTAAAATCGTAAAGACAGCTTTTCCCCTGACGCCCACATTTTCCGCACACTTGTACTCTTTAGTGCGTGTGTGCCTGTCGTCTGTTTTGTACCCTATATGGCATTGCCTGCAATACTTGTTACCGCCGTACAAACCCGCTACTGAATTGATGCAATCGTAGTGACCATCTGTACCGCCTCGGGGGGGGTGTTAGGGGGCCACTAGAAAATATCGATGCGCTGGATGTGTTCGGCAATGCCAGGAGGGCTATGCGGAGAGTACAAAACAGAAGGACCATTACCGGGTGTTATGGTGTGTACGTGCAAGCGAGCCTCGTCCCTAAAACATGCTTGAAACACCTCCCACGTGGGACGACCTTCGATACACGCTTGCTGTCCGAGACCCGCTCGTTTGTACAAAAGTTTGGTAGCTCTATTTTGTACGCCTCCAGGATCCCTCAAGAATGCTTTTCGCTCTGTGAATCGCTCTCTGTGTTCCTTCTTGGTCGCCTCTTGGGGTAAAGCGGCTTGCCTAAGAAGTTACCGGGCCTACAGTAATAGCCCAACCTAAGCACAGGTTATCGACATTTTCTATTTTAGTGATTGAGTCACCCCTATTGGTCTTACGCTTGGTAAACTCCTGCAGAGTAATTAGCTGTTTCTTAAACAGACGTCCATTACCCCTACCCACAGCGGCAGGATCCCTTACTATGTGTAGCTAAATCGTTATGGTACAGCCGAACGTGAAAGATGTGTTGGACTGGGCAACATGTTCCATAGCCCACAATATCATGTAACCCATAAGTTCCCAAAACCTCACAAACGGGCGTATCTTTGCGGAAAGATATATATGAAAATAGCGTATCTAAGTATTAGACCAGAGGATATGACGACTACCTAGTTTAAAATACGATGTAATATGTACGTACCTTCCAAGCTACACAGATGAGCTATGAGGGTGTCAAAGCCGCATGTGAGAATGTGTTCCGCGTCCACACTGCCATGTACTCTGTCCAGGAATTGCTGTAAAAAACCTGAACAAATAAATGATGTTGGACCCCCTATATCACTGACTGTCCATCCGTCGAACTTGTTGCAAGAAAAAGACTTCGTCCGGCGAATAGGTAGCCTGGGAGTGCAGGTCGTCGGCGTTGTCTTCTCCTCGTCCCTCTACCTCTTCAAGCCGGACCGCACGTCTTCGTAGTTTTGGGGTGATGTGGCTGACCTGCCCCGGACTGACGAGGAGTGTCGCCGATGATGTGTCCGTACTCTTAAACACCAGAAGAATGGAGAAAATGGTCAATTGTCCGATTGCTATGATGATGATACCGAAGCGAGGAAGCCAGTGACTTTATCGGACTATGTATACGAAGACAGTGCGTCGGCGGATGGAAAATATCATCTTCCTGTCGGAAACCACCGGGAGTGCATAGAAAGCTACTGGTCGATTTAAGCCAGAACTGCTGCCACGAAACGATGTTATGTGGCTACGACAGGGTGGCTACTTTTAAGGACTGGCCCGAACAGCTGGTTCATAAGGGTAGGCAGCTAGCCCCGAGAGAGTTATATTATACCGGTGTTTCGGACAAGGTGGCGTGTGCCTGGTGTGGATTGCAATTGTGGAAATTGTGCGCCGAGGATGGCATTGACTTTGAACATAGCAGGTTTAGCCCATCGTTCACATTCTTGAAAATTACGTGTCCCTTCAAATTCGGCAGTGATATGAGGACACGTACTATCTTGTGACGGTAAATTATTGTATATCTACTCCTTGTGGTATTGCTTAAAATGTGTATAGAATATAGTCTCGTCGTTGTTGTATTGCTTAAATTGTGTATAGAATATAGTCTCGTCGTTGTTGTATTGCTTAAATTGTGTATAGAATATAGTCTCATCGTTGTTGTATTGCTTAAATTGTGTATAGAATATAGTCTCGTCGTTGTGGTATTGCTTAAATTGTGTATAGAATATAGTCTCGTCGTTGTGGTATTGCTTAAATTGTGTATAGAATATAGTCTCGTCGTGGTTGTATTGCTTAAATTGTGTATAGAATATAGTCGTTGTCGTGTTGTTGTATAGTATTGCTTCGTGGTTGTATTGCTTAAAATGTATAGAATATAGTCTCGTGGTTGTTGTATTGCTTAAATTGTGTATAGAATATAGTCTCGTCGTTGTTGTATTGCTTAAATTGTGTATAGAATATAGTCTCGTCGTTGTGGTATTGCTTAAACTGTGTATAGAATATAGTCTCGTCGTTGTGGTATTGCTTAAATTGTGTATAGAATATAGTCTCGTCGTTGTGGTATTGCTTAAATTGTGTATAGAATATAGTCTCGTTGTTGTGGTATTGCTTAAATTGTGTATAGAATATAGTCTCGTCGTGGTTGTATTGCTTAAATTGTGTATAGAATATAGTCTCGTCGTTGTGGTATTGCTTAAATTGTGTATAGAATATAGTCTCGTCGTGGTTGTGTTGCTTAAATTGTGTATAGAATATAGTCTCGTCGTTGTTGTATTCCTTAAATTGTGTATAGAATATAGTCTCGTCGTTGTGGTATTGCTTAAATTGTTTATAGAATATAGTCTCGTCGTTGTGGTATTGCTTAAATTGTGTATAGAATATAGTCTCGTCGTTGTGGTATTGCTTAAATTGTGTATAGAATATAGTCTCGTCGTGGTTGTATTGCTTAAATTGTGTATAGAATATAGTCTCGTCGTTGTGGTATTGCTTAAATTGTGTATAGAATATAGTCTCGTCGTTTGTGTTGTTAAATTGTGTATAGAATATAGTCTCGTCGTTGTGGTATTGCTTAAATTGTGTATAGAATATAGTCTCGTCGTTGTTGTGTTGCTTGTGTATAGAATATAGTCTTAAAATTGTGTATAGAATATAGTCTCGTCGTGGTTGTATTGCTTAAATTGTGTATAGAATATAGTCTCGTCGTTGTTGTATTGCTTAAATTGTGTATAGAATATAGTCTCGTCGTTGTTGTATTGCTTAAATTGTGTATAGAATATAGTCTCGTCGTTGTTGTATTGCTTAAATTGTGTATAGAATATAGTCTCGTCGTTGTGGTATTGCTTAAAATGTGCAAGGTCGTATGTACCTGGTGTGTTTTAAGGCTGTCGAAATGGTGTGCAGAAGACGATATAGACTTTGGACACAACAGGTTCAACCCTTCGTGCGCATTTCTCAAAATTTACGTGCCCGTCAGGTTTGATACTGACATGAGAACTGCTTTGTGAACTGAGAGCTGATTTGTGAGTAGAAATGTAATCTATGCATATTTACGAATAAAATTTGTGAAATGTTGTTAACTGTCCTCTGTTGTGTTTTATAAAAAGTGTTGACGTTGTCTACCTCGTGGGTATATTTTGGGGTGGTTTAAACAATGAAGAATACGGTGCTCGTGCGGTCTAGTATTGTAGAGAGCTGTTCATAGACTGCCCGACTCCATGTCTTCTATGTATTTGGTAGAATATAACCGCCTTTCAGTGTTGTATTGTATAGAGCTTTACATAGACTGGAGGGTGCGTTATTTTTTAGTGTCTTGGTACATTTGTTTTGCTGCCTAGTATTGTAGAGAGCTTTACATTGGCAGCACGACATTTACAGACCTCCTTAAAAATTGTTATTCATCCCGCTTTGGGTTTACGATACGAAGTAAAGAACGTAACACTCCGTACTTCTCTTGCTGCTTTGCCGTTTTCTACCTCACAGATTACATATTTGTTTTATGAAGAACACACGGTCTTACCCCCTTGTATTGTAGAGAGCTTTACACAGACAGGGTGGTCGTGTGATTAAGAGGTATGTCTTGTGGTCTAGAGAGTCTTGTAGAGAGCTTTACATAGACAGCACGAGATTCCCTTGCCTTCTTCCAACCAGGTATTAATGGCACGCTAATGGTGCATTTATGAGGTGAAAACGCGCCTGAGAGCAATTGAGATTATTTTAGCTTGACGGACGCACTCGGATTCTTATTGCCACCATTTGTGTGACGTCATAGGGTGGTCAGCTCATGGCCGCCTCCGTGACGTCATGTTGGTGGTGGTGAGTCATTTCCTTTTTCCACGTCATAGGGTGGTCATCTCATAATCGTCTCCTTGACGTCATAGACTCTTTTCCTACGTCATAGGGAGGTCAGCTCAGGATCGTATCCGTGACGTCATGGTAGTGGGCTCTTTTCCGACGTCAAAGGGCGGTCATCGCAAGACCGCCTACGTGACGTCATGGTGGTGTGTGGGCCAGCACTTTCCCGAGGGCATATGACGTCACCTCGGAAAAGCGCTGGTCCCATACTACTTGGCGCTGGCGCTTTGAAAAATTAAATTGATCTTATTTCTTGGAAACCTCTTTATGCAATTCTTACTCTGTTATTTCATGTCTTTGATGTTGATATTCACGAGAAATAACAGTAAACGTAAATAGTCGATTTATTTGCGTGAACAGATCGTCAGTTTTTAAATGCACACCCTAATTTCCCTATGCGACAAAGACTTTTATTATAAGCTTGTGAGAAAACTGAGCAAATAAACTCATCTCTGATGTATGAACGAGATACATATGTAGGTAATTTATACATAGGGGCATCGGTCGAGCCACGCATTCAAGTTAAATCTCGTATTGCAAATATTTCAAACTTCGTACGTGTTTCCTTGCTGACAACGTCAGAACGATATGTATGTTTTAGAGAGGGTAGGTGCGCAAGCATTGGCACAAAAGTGAGACAGTCAGAAAATGAGTTTATTATATTTTGTGGCGATATATAAGTATTGAACTATTAGCTTATAAAATGCTGAATTGTCCTGTAGACACTTTGGTACAGCAATAAGAAAAGTTTTGATGTGATGCATCAACACCACGGAAAACTCTTTGTTCATCAAATATTACTTACAATAGATGCAAGAGATAGAACCTAGAATCATTTGGGATGATTTCGAAAATACACTAACACGAAGTGCGCTATAGTAGTGTTTACAAAATCACGTTTCGCGAAGGCTTGTATTGAGATGCCTATTACATCACGTATAGTTCATATTCTGCGGCGACAAATACATTACTACATTTTAGAATCAAATTACAGATGGTCTTTGTCACCAATACCAAGTGTCTAGATGAAATGAAAGATACTGGGTGTGAAAACGAAGGCTGTGCGCGAAAGAAAGCACTTATTTGAAATGTAAATAAAGAAAAATTCCGATTTTACATTGCGTAGCATTTTCTCGAAATTTCCGACATCCATTCGTATATTCGTTGGTTGCATTGGCTCAGTACCTTTACTCAGTACCTTTACTCAGTTCCTTTACTCAGTACCTTTACTTTACTCAGTACCTTTACTCAGTACCTTTACTCAGTACCTCAGTACCTTTACTCAGTACCTTTACTCAGTACCTTTACTCAGTACCTTTACTTTACTCAGTACCTTTACTCAGTACCTTTACTCAGTACCTTTACTCAGTACCTTTACTCAGTACCTCAGTACCTTTACTCAGTACCTTTACTCAGTACCTTTACTCAGTACCTTTACTTTACTCAGTACCTTTACTCAGTACCTTTACTCAGCACCTTTACTCAGCACCTTTACTCAGCACCTTTACTCAGCACCTTTACTCAGCACCTTTACTCAGCACCTTT
Organism: Haliotis rubra; assembly: GCF_003918875.1. NCBI lineage: Eukaryota > Metazoa > Mollusca > Gastropoda > Lepetellida > Haliotidae > Haliotis > Haliotis rubra. The sequence continues at coordinate 23,419 of NW_025765223.1, read as the reverse complement.
ACTCAGCACCTTTACTCAATACCTTTACTCAGCACCTTTACTCAGCACCTTTACTCAGCACCTTTACTCAGTACCTTTACTTAGCACCTTTACTCAGCACCTTTACTCAGCACCTTTACTCAGCACCTTTACTCAGTACCTTTACTCAGTACCTTTACTCAGTACCTTTACTCAGCACCTTTACTCAGTACCTTTACTCAGCACCTTTACTCAGTACCTTTACTCAGCACCTTTACTCAGCACCTTTACTCAGCACCTTTACTCAGCACCTTTACTCAGTACCTTTACTCAGCACCTTTACTCAGCACCTTTACTCAGCACCTTTACTCAGTACCTTTACTCAGCACCTTTACTCAGCACCTTTACTCAGCACCTTTACTCAGCACCTTTACTCAGTACCTTTACTCAGTACCTTTACTCAGCACCTTTACTCAGTACCTTTACTTAGCACCTTTACTCAGTACCTTTACTCAGCACCTTTACTCAGCACCTTTACTCAGTACCTTTACTCAGCACCTTTACTCAGCACCTTTACTCAGCACCTTTACTCAGTACCTTTACTCAGTACCTTTACTCAGCACCTTTACTCAGTACCTTTACTCAGTACCTTTACTCAGTACCTCTACTCAGTACCTCTACTCAGCACCTTTACTCAGTACCTCTACTCAGTACCTCTACTCAGTACCTCAGCACCTTTACTCAGTACCTCTACTCAGTACCTTTACTCAGTACCTCTACTCAGTACCTCTACTCAGCACCTTTACTCAGTACCTCTACTCAATACCTCTACTCAGTACCTCAGCACCTTTACTCAGTACCTCTACTCAGTACCTCTACTCAGTACCTCTACTCAGTACCTCAGCACCTTTACTCAGTACCTCTACTCAGTACCTTTACTCAGTACCTCTACTCAGTACCTCTACTCAGCACCTTTACTCAGTACCTCTACTCAATACCTCTACTCAGTACCTCAGCACCTTTACTCAGTACCTCCACTCAGCACCCCACTCAGCACCCTACTCAGCACCTCAGTACCTTTACTCAGTACCTCTACTCAGTACCTTTACTCAGTACCTCTACTCAGTACCTCTACTCAGCACCTTTACTCAGTACCTCTACTCAATACCTCTACTCAGTACCTCAGCACCTTTACTCAGTACCTCTACTCAGTACCTCTACTCAGTACCTCTACTCAGTACCTCAGTACCTTTACTCAGTACCTCTACTCAGTACCTCAGTACCTCTACTCAGTACCTCTACTCAGTACCTCAGTACCTTTACTCAGTACCTCTACTCAGTACCTCAGTACCTTCAGAATATGCGTGGAGAGAGCATCATATCAAGAAACCGACACAATACAATGACTTGTTAAATTCATACAATGACTTGTTAAATTCATACTAAAAAGTCAAAGTTTCCGTGCAGCGTGACGCCATGACTGTAATTATCGGCATTTCTGGCATTTCTTCTCTTGCTTACAATGAAGACGATAAAACATATAACAATACACAGATAGTCAGAATTGTTTTGATTACTTACATCTCATCCCTGAATCAAAGGAAGGGTCCTTGAAAAATCCTGTGTACCCTTATCAGCGAAGCCGCCATTTTGTAAAAAAATCGAACATTTGAAAAGTGAGGTCATACTTCAACATTGTTGTACACATTTGACAATTGCTCTGAGATGAAGGTGAGTTGGAGTAAACACAATCACCCTATCCTGCCGATTACATTTTCAGTATCTGAATGTATATTTTGCATGTCGCTCAGATATGTTTTCATGAAACTAAATTCATTTTCTACATCTAGCCTTGTTCAATATAATAACATACGAGGATATAGGGTATGCGTTTTTTAGTCTTGGAAAGTTTGTGTTTGTTTGAATAATATTTACAAAAGATATATTGACCCATTTAGTGTAGTACACCATATTTTAAACCTTTACACAAGTGTTAGAAGATAAAACGTCGCAAAATCCATAAAACAAGCCATGACGTCAACTAAAATGTTGTAATTTATTTAGTAAAGATATGGCTAGTACTCTGTTCATAACGGTGCACAATTAGTCAAAATACATCTACTCAAACAGGAGAATATGGGAATGAAAGAACTAATTTACATATTGGATAGAGCCATCCAAATCGCTATTAGGTGCTTTCTCATGTAATAAGATGTCATCGTTTCTTATAAATTGTGATGCTAACAAAACGTATACGGTTACAGTGGGGATCTTTGTATTGGAATAATTTGGTTCACCGTCGACAAAACATCACGAAAATATAGCGTCCCTATCCACTTCAACGTATCTCCAGGTTATCTGAGTTACAATGACCTAGTGTGAAGCACTGCGTAGTTATGCCCCCTTATCTTTATATGTGTATGACCTCTCTGTCGTGGTTTGACGTCACAGAGGAAAATTAATTTCGACATTTATTTCGTCCTCGTCATTTCCATCAATCTTTTATTACAGACAAGATTGTTTGTTTGACCTCAGAAGGAACAGTTTGAAAGAAATCAGATTGTGCTAAATCACACAGAACAATTGCTTTTTCAAGCCATTGTGGCGTTGAAGCACTTTGCGAAATAAACTGACCTGATGTTAACCAATCTGGTTGATGTCGTATTCTACCAGAACGACGAGGCAACTGCTCTGCCTGAACCTCCTGAGCAGAGGAATCATCTGTCATTGTGGACTCGGTTGTTGCTGATTCAGCATCACTGGTTCTAATATCTATGATATCCTCTAAAGTAGGTGATACAACACACGGAGGGTCCATTGTTACCACAATTTCATCATCAGAACCGCATACTAATTAGTTAGACACGTGCCGGAAGCATGACATCAAGCAACTGGATTGGTTGATGGCCTACCAACTAGCCAATGGACAAACAACGAGCGCCATTGTGATCTTTCCAGGGTGAGGGTAAGTAATGTTTTGTTGGGTGACTTGTTTTGTTATAAAATATAGCCTGGATGTGTGATTTGTTTTAGGCCTAATGGGTGAACTGTTTTGCAGGTAATCAAGTAAGTGGTTCCTAGTACCTGCTATTGCACACATTTTAAAATGTGAACGTTGTGATTTATATTTTATATTCGCTCACGTGTAAACCCTCAATAACGTAAACGGTAACGTGAAACATGGGCACTGAACTGTGAATAACGATGGTAAACACTAGGTATGCAAAATAAAAATTGTGGCCATTATTACAATAATGTTAGCTTTTAGTGGTGTATGCCGTCTTTAAAACAGTGCACAATTTAGCGAAATATGACAGGTGTGAGAACCTATCATGAGTAACGAAAACACATGTTGATTAGGATTAGTGTGAACTATATTGTAATTGTACTGTATATAATGTATAGTATGGGGAATGCGTTTTGCTTGTTTGATCAAGTTAACCGGACGCCTAACTATGCGGACGATTTCCGAGTATAACCAAAATGTAATGATAATCGGGTTTCCACTGATTTTGTGTATGTGTTTTGGGAAAATATTGCTGGAGGAGATAATGTGGTACTGTATGCTATTTAATGCAGCTGGTTAATGGCAGGTATGTTCATAAAATTGTAAAATGTGGGTGATAATTTGGGTGGCCAGAGTTTGTGTTTTTTAAATAATGACATACTTTTTTTATTTTGTAATTAGTTGCTGTAGCCAAGTACAAAATATAAACGTGCATTATTGTTGTTTCTTGATTAATGAACATTGTTGATGCAGTATGAGGCTGTTTATGCTCTGTGATGGAACTTTGTATGCTAAACAGTTTTACAATAATACTTAAATGTCGATAGTGTACCTTTGTTACAATGTGATGAAATGTTGACAAAGATGTTTCCAAAAGCGATGTGTTCATTAAATAGGAATGCCTGCATGACAAAGCAGGCAATACTTAATTTTTCATTGGCTTATATATATTTACCATATGTTAAATGTGAAAGTGAGGTTCTGGGCTTAATTCACCTGAACTGTGTTGGTTGGCGAGGATGTACTTAGACTCATTAACAGTGAATTCTGCCAGGTGCGGACAATATGCTTTAGAATCATTGCCTATGCTGCAACCCTGTGGTGTTGATGTAAGTTATGCTGGTGGTTAAACTGGAGCATGGCGACAGTGCTGTACACTCATGCGCAACGAAGCGCCCGTAAAATACCACTCATGTTGATACAAACTATTTTGCAATAGAACTGGACCAATCAACGTGGTTGCGGTAGAATTCTAATTTTTGCAGTGTACACTAACAAATATGGCAGTAGAATATATGCGAGCAATAATTTCATATTTGGTGTGAGCAACGGGAAAACGCTTTGGTTTTTCTTTTGGGTGAATTTGTGGTTTGGTGATATGTGTATGCTTAAACGGGGCATGGCGACCCTCGTAAAATAAGACTCATGTTGACATAAATTATTTTGCAATGGAATTCGACCAATTCAGGTGGTTGTGGTGGAATTCTGATTACTGAACTGTACACTATACAAACATGGCAGTGAACTATTTGCACGCATTAAATTAATGTTTAGTGTGAGCAACGGGAAAACGCTTTGTTTTTTTCTATTTTTTAATTACCGGTGTCGGCTAACAGACAGTGGTTGATTCCCAAACACAGTGAATTTGTGGTTTGAACTCGCTTGAGTTAATGTGGATGACGTAACATGAGACAGCTGCTTTCTGTTGTGGCTGCGTAATAATACACAGGGTTTCAGTTTGCAAATAATTGTGACTAAAATGATTTGAAAAACACTATATAATATAAGAAATTTGAAAATTTGCATGGCGTGACTCAGGTGAATGGCACGACTGACCATTTGACTGATCTGTTAGTATTTCGTACTGCAGTATAGTTTTCTATATTTGGCGTGATGGCAGGCACTTTTCCTATTTGTTTCACACTGTGATATGCCAAAAGTAATAATTTTACATATTGTTCAGTGTGGGAATGGACTGTTTGATTGTGAGGAAGGTGTACGAATGAATGATAGGTAAAGAACCCCTTCTAATGTTTAGCCCTCCATTAGACGTCCTGTTCCAAAAAGGCAAATCCATCCAGAACCACCTCCAAGCCACGGACAAACCACCGTCAACAACACAAGATGACCCCTCGGGAGCAGTCTACCAGATTCGTTGTCAATGCGGAGACTTCTATGTATAGGTTAGAAGACGAGAACGCGTTCTGTAACCGTGGATTAAGGCGGTTACAGAATGCGTCCGAGTCTTATAACCTACTGAGAGCATGCACACAAATATTGCTTTTAATAAAATAAAAGAATAATATTTATTTGGTACGCGTCTGTAATTAAATGAATGGACTACAGTTTTTTTAAGCGCAAGCAAGGTTTTGGTACGGTCGACTTATGTCAAGAACGGCACGTGCTAATGTGTGTTATATTCTGTATTCTACCTAAAGGCATGTACAGTCGCTATCGTCGTTAAATCAACGCTAATATGTCATTACCAGTTATCGAAGGTCGTCTTGAGAAAGCGGCCCGATGCTCTTTGATTAATCAGCTTCAGGGGTACATAGGATTTCATTCCGGGCCCTCATGTACAATTTGTAAAATAATATTATTTGTGACGAGTACCATGCTATTTTATCATGTACACAGCTTACTGTCGAGGATTCTTCCCTCTTATTTCTGTAATAATCCACATATGGACAAATTTATCTCACTTATGAAATCAAACTATACCCCACTCCTATTGAAACTTCTACTTTTTGCTAAAACTGTGCTTAGCCACTTCTAAATCAAAATACCTACCCATATGATATTGTATTTAAACGACTGTATGTTCTCTATATCATTCTGTATGATTTTCGAGAATAAACAATTCTTCTTCTATTCTTCTTCATCAAGGATGGTTAATGAACTGGGGACGTAAAGCACGTGCTTTTCGGAAATCTCGCCTTTACAAACACATGGTCTCCGCGCACATGTCTCTTCATTACGCAGCAGGTATGAGTGGGACCGACAGCGACGATAAGTTGTTTTTGACAATAAGTGAAAACTCTGAAGATGATGAAATTCTATGCACAGCACTGGAAACTGCGGAGGAAAGGGATCTTCTTCAGCAACATTACAGCAATATTAGTGACGTGGAGGAAGAAGTCCACGTGAGTGAGAATGTGTTTGGCGGCGGTAGTGGGAAGCATAGTGATCATGAAAGATTTTCTGTGCCGTTGTTGGATTCTGAAATTGCAGGATTATGCGAGACAAGTGTGCCTCAAAATACCAAACAGAATTTACGTTGGGCCTGTGTTTTTTTTTAAACTTGGAGAAATTCACGTAATCAGAGAATTTTACGAGGGGAAACATCCGGACAGCGTTTAAGTTTAATAGCTCACAAACTCGAGGATCTGAACGACGATGAACTTAATTACTCTCTGTGTCGTTTTGTATGCGAGGTGCGCAAAAGCGATGGATCTGAGCATAATCCGAAAACTCTCCGGCAGTTAGTGCTGTTATTGAACATGCATTTGACGAAGTGTTGCCGGGAAGTGTTGCGAAATATATTGGACAGTGTAATGAAAGAAGGATCGAAACGTGGTATTGGAATTCGTACCTAAAAGGTTAAGGTTATTTCCTATGAACAAGAGAAAACTATGTGGGATATTGGCATCTTGGGAGTTTCGTCACCACAGGTTCTTTTGGCTACAATGCTGTACCTCATTGGATTAAATGTTGCACTCAGAAGCGGCGATGAGCACAGGAATTTTACAGTTGACCAATTCGAAATTGACAAGGATGACACTGGATAATTTCTTCTTTATCCTGAGAAGACTAGTAAGTATTACCAGCGTTGACTTAAGGATTTTGGTGTTCCCCTAAAGTGTGTTTGTGCATACGCCAGTGACGATCGTAACAAGTGTGTAGTTGCGATATTCAGAAAGTACTATGATTCATATTCATAAGGTATCAAACTTTCTTTATCAGACTCTTCAATCAAGTTCAAATATTAGAAGCTTGAAGAAAACAGCACCTGAAAAGGTAAGTTATAGAAACCTTAAACTGCCATCTGTGAATTGGATATATATGAAACGCTGAAGGTTGAATTAATGATGTTTTCAAACATATATTAATTTTTACTTTTAACCTAGATATTCCTAGCTTCTTTGAGTGGCATTAGTTAGATATTATTTTATATTATTTTAGCTATTCCTATTTTAAGATAACAAATGGTTTTACACTGCTTCAGTTTTCTCTTGCCACAATGTTCGACAGTCTATCTGTACATGTCTCTCATTGTAATCATCTTCCCTATGCTAGGTCATGGAAAAGGAATATCAATGAAATGTCGATGGTCATATCACTCAGCCAACTGACTTCTTCCTTCTGGTCATGATGGCAAATAGAACCCTACTTGAACAAGCTTCTATAAGATGGACAAATAACATGCGGAAAAATCTATTTTCAGGCATCAAGGATTGCAGAAACTGAGGAAATGGTAAGTTAATAAATATCTCTACTGCTAAATGGCCTAATTTTGTTGTAATATGTGAATACTGGTTCGTTGATATATAATTTTATTATATTTTCTTTCAGGTTGAGTCCTACTTGCAAAAAAGGAGACACAATAATGAGGTGAGCAATTGTGAAAAGTGCTAGTCTGTACGTGTATTAGGATTTTCTGGGGCCATTTCCAATGTTGCTGGGATGGTGTTGGTAGCCTAGTGGTTAAAGTGTTTGCTCGTCACCCTGAATACCTGGGTTCGTTTCCCCAAATGGGTAAATTGTGTGAAGCCCACTTCTGGTGTTCCCCGCCATGATATTGCTGGGATATTGCTAAAAGCGGCGTAAAACCATACTCACTCAATCCAATGCTGCTGTACTGCAGGTATCAATTTTGTCATATGTAGACTGCACCAGTACAGGTAAAATATTGCCAGTGCAGGTAACATGTTCCACCACAACTGCATGGCATCTAGTGACATTTCATGGAAGGTCAAGGGTCACTGTGTCAGAGGAGAAATATTCTTGTAATGGTGGACAAGTGGATTTTGCTGTGCAGAAATAGAATTAAACTTCTGAATGAACATGTTAGTTCAATTGTAAGCATCTATCAAGACATGCGTCAGACATCAAGTAATGTGAACTTTTATGGAGAGAGTGAAATTGCCCAAGAATATCCCTCACACACCTGTTAAAGAATCATCCATGTCAGTGATAACTATAGGATTGTTGATAACATGGGGTAGCCAGATGGTGGAGCCTGATAAATCACTTGTTTGCACTGGAATCATCCCCTGCTGTACAAAGTTGCCAATATATAGATGACAAGTAAACATTAGCAAAAAGAAATAGATGGTTCAATGACAAACAATGCTGTGTTATTGATGTCACTGGAAAAAAAAAAAAATCCATCTTTCCAAGCTTGGAAATGTCTTGGAAAGATGATGTTTCCAAGACATTTCCAATTTTGGAAAGATGATGTTTCCAAGACTTTCCAATTTTGGAAAGATGATGTTTCCAAAAATTTCCAATCTTGGAAATATCCGCAAGGGGGAGATAACTGGTGGGTGATGGTAAATTATTGTTCTGCATGGGCTAATTGCAATAGTGGCATGGGGCGGCATGAGTGTTTCATGGGGTCGTTAAGGCGACTGGCGGTAGTCTTTGATGTTTGGTGTTGTTTTAGTAATGATTGTTTAAGGGGTTAACGAAAGGATTATCGACTTGACTACTCGAAATTGCAGTGAACACATTTTAAGTGTTCAATGTTGTGGGTGAAAAGTGAATTTGTCACGTTGAGTTTAAATATGTATCATCATAAGCTTATATCTAGTCAGTGAGAGTTAATTTCGTACAAGGGCCACCGACCCGTTTTACAATTATAAAGATGAAAATACAATCCAGCGCCATATATAATATTAAGCTGTATGCTAACGTGTACAATGTCTAATTTAATCTTATATTCTATATTCAAAAACTTCGCTCTTTTTGTCAATGTTTCACATGGATTATTTATGTAGTATTGTGGGAGAAGGCTGTTTCTCAGATCACAGTAAAATGAACATTCAATAAAGAATTGGTACTCTGATTCAATGGTAAGTACAATACACAGAGGGTAGAATCACTCATGTTGTTTTATATTTACTTTTCGTCCTTATTCCAACATTAAAGGATGGTCTGAACAACGAAACTTACTCAAAGCAAAACGAATCGTTGCGTTGCTGTCAATCGTTGCGTTGCCGTCCTGGGGGTCGAGGATGGTGTCACCATGCACTAATTTCCACCGGACCCCGCAGTTCGTGCTAAATCATTTAGTAAATGAGTTATGTTTGTGAGTGCGAAACAAGCGTTGTGGAAGCTTGGAACGATATCTTAAATTTGTCCAGATCGCTTCGCGGAAGTTAAAGAATCAAACTACTTACTACTTGTAGTACAATATATATATGATTGATGACCAAACATATTTTCCATGACACAACTTGAAGCATAAAGATTTCTTTCTCGGAAGCGAGGTCGTGGTGGAAGTGACAATAATATTGTAAGTAGTGTTATATTGATTTCACCTCGCTTCCTCGAGAAAATTGTTATGATATAAGATATGTCACGCAAATCCTATTGGACATCAATCAAATACATATTTTACTACCACTAGAAAGTAGTTTGATTTTGTAACTCGGTGAAAACAAACCTAAATAGCATTTATTCTCAGACTGGCGGATGTTCGCGACAGTGCGCTGCCATTTTTAATAATCGTAACATGACGGGCTAAAGTCTGTTAAAGAATTAATGAGATTATGGTTTGTTTTCATCAAGTTAGAAAAGCAAAACTACTTTCTACTCGTAGTTAAATATGTATTGGAATCATGGCCAACAGGATTTGGCATGACACAACTTATAACATAACGATTTCTTCCTCGGAAGCGAGGTGGGGGTCGAAGTGACATACTGCGCAATAAATATCTTGCTACATTCCCATGGTTAATGTCCACTCACCAGTATGTAGATACTAGTCAACGTGCGTCTTTCTATTTGGTCTTATAATCCTAATTAGTTTATTATCAGGCGATCTGCCTTTACTTATAACTTGAATATCTAGACATTGTAAATCATAATTCGCACACACGCCCTAGTGTATGTTGTCTGTCTCATTACTTCACGACGAAATCATGGATTCTGTGGAATGCTGCGACAAATGAATAAAACAAAATGCAATTATTAAAACTAAAACAGGTAGTTATAATGAGGCTATTACTTTGTTCGAGGAATGTATCCATCAATATCCACAAAACGAGCCGTATGTCATTCACCTGCAGCTGTTCCAAATGATGTGTCTTTTAACAGTCTAATACATGTTCACGAAAAGTGATATATCGTTTCAGGTATTTCACATTGGTATATAGTCGCATTGGTCACCCAAGATAGCATACCTGGGAACTAATTGCATAATCTCCGCCATTCTTTACAAAAAAAGTAATTTAGTTAACCAATAATGAGAATCAATGTCTTGGCGGTTAATCCTTTGAAAGAAGGAAGTTGTTTTACGCAGACACAGACACGACAGAGTGTATTTAGTATTGATTAGTAAATGTACATACATAAACACTACCTTTTGACAAATCCGCTGTGTAAGATAAAAGTATGGGTTAATCCTTTGATCGATGTTTATACTGTTGAGTATTTACTCCAGACACAAGAAATGCAAAATGGGAACCTTTGTCGGGTTATCTAAGTGGTGTTACCACTAATTATACCTGTTATAAATTCATTAACTGACCATCAAGTGAATGATGACAAATGACATGTTACACGCCCCAGGACCTAACACGGGTTACAACAAGGAAGTATTAATTGCTGTACTGCATGCAATTTTAATTGCATGTGAAAACCTATGGGCCGACACTATTTTGAGAATACGGACAGAAGTTCATTGTTGCAAAAGAAATACATATAAGCATTTGCTGTGTGCTAAAACTGTATTTACCTATTTACCTAAGTAAATTTTCAGAGTCTTCTAGCAATAGCAAAGAGCAAGGATGTGTTAAAAAGGAATAACGCAGTCAAACAGTTGCTGTTCGAATTGCATGAAATATGCAAAAGCATGACATATTTAAGAACAATGTTTCCAATTTTGAAATATGAGATTTCCAAAATGTACAATTTTGGAAATGTCCACAAGGGAGATAACTGGTGGGTGATGGTAAATTATTGTTCTTTGCACGCCCCAGGACCTAATCCCTTGTTGATTGATGAGTGAGTCAAGGCAGTTAAGAGTCACCAATTAACAAGGCCTACTACCTTGGCCTTATGCCTCTTAAAGAAGTCTCTGGAAGTAAGTTAAATCTTTGATGGGCATTAAGAAGTGGAATGCATTACTGTGACCTGATTTTCACCTGATGAAGGAGCAAGCATATGCTCCGAAACTTCGTGTTATTCACAAAAAAGAAGTAGACATCCATAAATCTTGTTTTTCTTATTAAAAAGGTAAGTTATTAAAATCTGCTGAGCTGTAGGTTTGTTAAAGGTCACATGCAACGTAAAACACAACTTTGCAGATTCTGATACCTTTCGGTATGGACTTACCGAAACAAAGCGTCGAAAATGCTAATTTAACTTACAAAGTTGAAAAATAACGCGATGAAAAAAAACGCGCGAAATCGGAGTTCAAACGTTTCACTAATTTTCCCCAGACTTTTCTGGGGAATACGGGTTTCAACCGCTGGGCTGCGCTCATAGCACGTGCGCAGTGAAATAGATTCGCGCAACTTGGAAGTGGGCTGTCTGGTGAATACATGTACTCGGTGAAGGCTTTGGTGTGAGTTTTTTCATAATATTTTGTTGATATCTCACAGGCGCGAGCTTTTCATATGTTATGACAGTAAATAAACTGTTTATATAATTTCATTTGTCTATTTCACCACACGTTCTTCTTACCGAGTCACTTTCTCAGTTCGATACTTAAAAGCAATGTCATTATTTAGAGTTGACAGAATTTCTAACTGTGATATAGATATGTCGCTGTCACAGACAAAACTCAATGTCTTATTGACACCTGTGTGTCTGCCTGCCTGTCTGCTAATGACAATATTCAATACACAACTGCGATCACTGACCACATGCAATTTGAACTTAACACCAATCAGGCTATACACCATAAACAAAACGCATTGATTTATGGCCCGAGTTCGGTCTCTGTCACATTATGTAATTACACAGACAGGCAGGTGTGATACTTGAGCACATGACATGTTATGATGTCTGTTGATTGCAAAATGTTATACACAAAAAATGAGCATGTATTTACAAAACCCAACTTTCTATATATACACACACAATTAGCCGTGAAGGCGGCATCTGCTAATGAACCAGCCGCTACACTTGAGTGCACACCCATCCGCTCTGACTGGGTTCGGTATCCCGGCTGCTTCGTTTCGAGGGAGGTAAACCCAAGTACAAAATATTGCACTTTTGATTAGCGATTATACGCTTATAATTTTGTTTATTCGTTTTTTCATAATAAGCAATGCATATTATATGTCATGAAGAAGTGATAATTGTGTTTTAATTATGTTTGATTTTTTGGTTGCATGTGACCTTTAATCCTGTCGCGATATGATTATCGCTCTAACACACCTGAGAGATTCGTCAACAGTGTGGTATGCACAGGCGGTGAAAAAATTGTATTGTATTACATTGGGTTGGTTGCATATTGTTAACATTATTCCATGGTCAATATCGCAATGTTTCTGAAATGGTAGTATACGGAAGTTTGTTCCACATTTTTGATAATTTATAGAGTGATTCTTATCAAATTTGATATTTCTTTATCGTCCGAACAGAATTCACAAATTACGGATGTTTTGTGTGTGTGTGTGTGTGTGTGCATGCACGCGTGTATAACATCTATAACTTGATAGGTATTAATTAAAATCAGGCCGATTGTAACCATAATGACTATATTGGATGGAACACTCCAAGAACGAAAATAATTTCACTCTTCAAAGGAACTGGAACAGTAACATTTTTCATGTTTTCATATGAGCTTCAAAACATTGAATGACATAAATGCTGTATGATGAAATATATCAGAGAACATTAGAATGGCATACGTGACGTGTGAATGACACGTGTAATGGTCAAAAATATATAATCACTATGTTAGTTGACTCATGACCAGACACGTCAAACTGGTACCGATAGATTTATATCTCATATGTAAAAATTCAGTATTTATTAGTACCTGAAATAGAAAACACGACTTTGGAATGAGATGTTTTAATCTGAGTTTAATCTGTTAGGTAGCAGTTTACTTAAGTAGAACTTAAATCAACTTCAAAAGATTGGTCATTCGCAAAGTGAAGCAGATTTCACTTATACTGCAGTAAACAGTATGGGGATACACAACGAAACATACCACTTATGTGATAACAACTCCCCTGTTTATTGCATAGAGCGGCATGTCGATGCACAACGTTCAGGATAGACAAGCTGATTGAATGTTGATTGATTCCATCACTTGGACAAAGGAGTGGATTTAGACTTGTTGATCTTACTCTCCCCATGCCCCCAACGATGTGCTACTTGCTGAATCACCTGGTGGTAATTTGGTGCTAGTCACTATGCATATATACTTCTGTTCACCTGGTAACTGTTATCTTGATAACGGCGTGAGAATATACATGGAAACTCCCCTCTATCGACCTTTGGTCCAAACAGATGAGTTAAGAGAAATGTTGATGTCCCGTCCGTTAGCAAATTAACATTGGATTATAGAGACAATGATAGGCCTACGTGTTGATAGAAGAGGATATTCCGGATTATGCGAATGAGAACACACCTAATGAGAAAACGAGGCAAATATATGTATAAAGATAGTGTTTCATTTCAGTCTCAGCATATAAACATTGAAATATAAAACACATAAAAAAACATAGAAGGCGTAAGCCACGAGTGGTAACGGGAGACTATATGGACAGATTTTATTTAATCATGTTACAACATGCTACATATTACAGGATTTTTTATAAATAGTTATATTACATCATATTATGAAATGTTTCAAAATATTACATAATTATAAATATACATACACATTTATAAGTACATTATAAATATATGAAAGATGTGAAAGAAGAGACGCTGAATCAGCAAACTGTCTAACAGTTAACATTCCATTTTATTTTGAAACTGGTGTCTCAGTTCTTGAAGATGTCGTTCAAGGTATCGGTATTTCTTCGTCGTGGGTTGTCTTTGGCCTTCGGCATATTGCACCAACGAGGTGTAGGAATAAACTTATGTTCAAAGTTGAGCATTAGCCATTTCGAAATCGAATGTACACTTTCATGCTTCTTCTCATTACATGTATATCCCAATGTAATTAGAGGGAACTGATCCAGAGCGATTAATGTTTCTCGCCAACAGTCTAATTACCAAACCAAACTGCAAGATTGTCGGTATCTGCTCCCTCGACCGTGACGGACACAGGGACTGGGCATCTGGCCACCTTGACAAAATTTCTTCAACCCAAACAGCGGGACATTAGGAAAGGTGGATGCTCATCAGATGCTGTTACATGTATTTGAGAATACCCCCAGTAGTTCCTGTCTGATTGCAATAAAGCATACCAGCAGTGTATATGCTTTTCGGATTTTTAATGCATAGATGGCATAGTGACTGATCCAATTTTTTCAATTTGATCTTATTTCTGTGTTTTTTTACCTTGATATTTAATCATGCCATGTAAACATATGATGTCTATTACATATTATATTTATGACAAATGAAAATGTACTTAGGTATACACAATTTTAACTTCAGTACACATCCAATGCTTATATGTATTTCTTATGCAACAATGAAGTTCCGTTCGTATCCTCCAAACAGTGTCGGCCCATAACTTTTTTCAAGCAATTAACATTGCATGCAATTCAGCGATTACTATCCCCTTTGCTGTAACCAGCTGAGTGTTTGGTGGTATAAACCTACACATGTTATTTGTCATCATTCACTTGATGGTCAATTAATGCATTTATAACAGCTATGATGGTAATACCACTCAGGTTACCCGCCAAAGGTTCCCATTTCGCATTTCTTGTGTCTGGAGTAAATACATGTACTCAGCATTATGAATTGATGGTCTGATGTGACAAATGTATTACATGTTATGTAATATGCTCATGGAACTGCAGCAAGACGAATTATCAGCTGAGATACAAAACAAACATTGATCAAAGGATTAACCGATAACACGCTGATTGATTAATTACTTTTTTCTTGCACAGTGGATTTGTCAAAAGGTAATGTTTATGTATGTAGATTTACTAATCTATACTGATTACACCCTGTCCTGTACCCTGTACCTGTGTAAAAACAACATCTTTCCTTCAATGTATTAACCGCCAGTAAGTTGATGGGGGTGTTCCTCTTTTGCCAGTCGGGCAAGTTGTTTATTTAAGGCGTAAAGAGGATCACCAGACCATGTTAATTAGCAAGACAATGGTACGGGTGGGTGGGGAGTGTGGGGAGGATGACCAAGCCAAGAAAAACACAAGTGGATTTAATGCTCATTATTGGCTAATTAGATTACCTTTTAAAGAATGGCGGACATCATGCAATTAGTTGACCAATGAGATTATACACCAATGTGAAAACTGAATCGATGTATCCCTTTTCGGGTATTAGACTGTTAAAAAGACACTTAGCATGGAACGGGATTCTTTGTCAGCTGCAGATCAATGGCATATTGTTCCTTTATGTGGAGGTAGTGTCCCATTTTTGACAGCGTCTTGGTCACTGATTCGCGAAGTTTCGCTCTCAAACCTGGGATAACTAGCTGCACCAATTAAGAGGTAGTTATGTTAATGCAATCACCTGAGAGAAGTACAGAACAAGTAAAATTCTTCAACACTAATACAAACTAATACGAGACGAACTGCCAGCATGAATGGTACCATTATATGGAGATATCAGTGCCTGAAAACAGCCTCAGTCACTACAATAGCAGATGGGACTGTTGTCAGAAGAGGGGACAAACAGCATACACATCCAGATCAAAGCTCTATTGGCTCCTATATCCAAATTTGAGGCTGTCAAAATCGGGACTTAACCTATGTGGATATTGATGGATACATTCCTCGAACAAGGTAATAACCTGACATTGTTGCAGACTTTAGTCGGTTTTATTTCTAATATTTGCATTTTGTTTTTATTCATTTGTGGTAGCATTCAACAGAATCATTTGTTTTCGCCGTAATGAGACAGACAACATACACTAGGTCATACCTAGGGTGTGTGAAATATGATTCTTGTTGGCATTCTATAAAATGTCTAGATATTACAGTCATGTTATAAATACGCTATAAGTATAATCGTATGCTTTTTATTAAGTTTCAAAATGCATTCCAAATATGGCAATATAATAATTAGGATTATAAGACAAAATATATAGACATACATTGACTTCGTTTTTTTTCAGTCCTGACATTTTTTACCACTGGCAGATGATTAAACTTCAAAGTGTTTTCATTTCATTTTCAAAATGATGGAAATATTATCGAGTAAAAAAGATTTTATTTTGTTGATCAATCTACACCTATACGGTCAATTGCGCATGCGGGTTGCGCAGCAAAGGTCACGAACCAATCGAAAGTACTGGGATATCATCCGGGTACTCAGGGGAGAAAAGCAATAACAAAAGCAACAACCAGTGCGCGGAAATTGCTCTGGATCAGTGCCTTGTTAAATGTGTTTACCATATGATTGTTTTGATCATGTTTTTACACGGTCGGCTTCAGTGTGCGATGTGTTCACTTCCATCAACCACCAGCTTGTAATAACACGTCACATGAGATTAGCCATGTGCTAAAATAACACCCAAACTTTAAAGCGTCAATGTCCTGAGCCTTATAAGAATCGAAAGGTCGGCTTCCTGAGTCGACATCTCAAACTATGGTATGTAAGTGGTAATAATTCCCGAGCATTAGCGAACAGATTGGCTTGTTTGGAATTTAATGCTTTTCATAAACTAGAATCTCATAAACTATTTGTCTCTGGAATCATCTGTGATATGAACTTGTGTAGTGGTTTCTCTAGAAATTATTTAACGTTATCTAAAATTAAACATTTAGTCACCTTTTATTGTATGTGACCAAATTAATTAGTTACACTATGAAGTTTTAAGAAGGATTCATTTGGGTTCTTTTGCCCCAGTCCGCCTACCAATGTGTGGACAATATAACCAATTATCTATTATTAAGTTCATGATATTTCGTGAATACACCAACTGCATAACACCGTCTCTGACCACAAACCCAAACGGGTTGCTCTCTATTCGCTCACAGTCTTAAAACAACATTTCATGGTCTGTTGACTGTTGATTTCGCAATGATAAACCACCTAAACGGTCCATCCCTTGTGTCAGGTGTTAATTAGAGGGTACCATTAAAGAATGCATTCTACTACAATAAGCCTATTATTCCCTGGCAATGGTTCACTTTTATGACATGTAATAAACCATGGCCAGTCAGTCAGTGGGTCCGGTAAACTTTTATTTAATCAATGATGTAACGTAGGTCTATGTAATTTGTGTTTATGCAAACCGTGACAGGTCAAAACTATTTGCGCTTTTGTGGATAATAAGTAAACCATACACTTAAAACTGTATTTTGGAAAATGCTATCCATATCAGGGCAAATATGACAGTTAATGCCAATTTTTGACACCTAGAACAACAAGGATGCAGACGAGAGAAGTTATACCAGGAATAATCTACAACGTCTTATAGTCTCCCTGGTTATAGTTGATCGCATAGGAGGACGAATACACTCCTAGGAGGACGAATACACAGTCTATACACTCACGGGGATCCTTGGGAAAAGGAGAAACTGAAAGAAGTAGTGGTAAAATCCTTCCTAAATTTCCAAAGATTTCCAAGCCTTGGAAATATCATCTTTCCAATTTTGGAAATTTTTGGAAATATCATCTTTCCAAATTGGAAATTTTTGGAAATCACCATTTTTTTTCTTGTGTGTGTGGTGTATCAGTGTTATTGGCTATGACTTATTGTCACCCAGCACCCAGTATATATTATGGATCATCAGTATCAATGTTTCTATTGGCTATGACTTATTGTCACACAGCACCCAGTATATATTATGGATCATCAGTATCAGTGTTTCTATTGGCTATGACTTATTGTCACACAGCACCCAGTATATAGTATGGATCATAAGTATCTGTGTTTCTATTGGCTATGACTTATTGTCACACAGCACCCAGTATATATTATGGATCATCAGTATCAGTGTTTCTATTGGCTATGACTTATTGTCACACAGCACCCAGTATATATTATGGATCATCAGTATCAGTGTTTCTATTGGCTATGACTTATTGTCACACAGCACCCAGTATATATTATGGATCATCAGTATCAGTGTTTCAAGCAACTTGTGTGAAAGATATTTATTGGTGAATTTTTAATTGGAAAACTCTGAAAATAGACTACAAAAATAACAGTGAGCTGACTAGTCCATGTTACTAACCATGCATATGATGGATTTTGTCCATAGATACCCCCCTGCAGATTCAAGGTTGGAATGATTGTGGAGGCATTAGAGGATGACGGCTTTTGGTATGTTATTATTGTCATCATTGTTCAAAGAAACTTCACATTTGGAAATCATCACAAATGCATGATTGAGTTAAATCAATTCTTATGATTATTTTCAGATAGATTTGCTAAGGTACTGATCATCATTTGACTCAAAATCAATAGTCGGACCCTCTTTCATTCTGAAACTTCTTGAAGGATAATACTTTTTGTGTCGCTCAAAGAATTGCAGTAGTTTATTTTTCATACCTGAAGCGATTCTGCATATTTGGCAAATCTACAACAACAAATTTGATAGGTTTCAATCTAGCAAAGATAATTCCCATCTCTCTGGTTATTACTACAGTTACTTCATTTCTGTCCTGGTAGTTACTTGAGCTATAGTCTGTAGTGAAAGCTATTGTTCAAGGAGAATATATACGTTTCAGTATTGAAATTAAAAAGAGGCGTTAATTTTTCCAGGTAGAAAGTGTTTGATGGGACTTTAAGGTTAACTGTATATTTTGGAAGAACATGCATACATGCTGTCATGTCGACTAAATAAGAAACCAGGAAAATGTCAGTGGAGCATTCTTAAGTTAAAACAAAACAGTGGAGATAAATATTTGTGTGAACCTTCTTGTTTCCATAAATCATAATTCTTTTTATCTTGATTATAAACAGGTATATAGCCAAAGTATTGTCACTACAAAAGGAAAGAGTTAAAATACATTGGACTGGTTATAACTTGGATGAGTGGCTTTCAACAAAGAAGGTCAGGTTTGAGGTATGTCTTCTTCAGTGAGTGCAATGTATTTCCTTTAGATGTATATGTAAATGTTTATATCACATTAACTTCAAGAGCTGTGAAGAAGCTACATATTTCTATTGCTTGAGATTTTCACTATGATGTTTTACAATTTGTGAAAGCCTACGAGAATAAATACACATATTGTACATGTTTGATTTAGTTGAAGACTGGTGACAAGGTTGAGGCTCCATGGTTGGTGCACAGAGCAGCTCGATACCCTGGCCATGTTGAGCGTGTTGATGGAGGTATTTCTAACATTATACAAATAGCCTATATATTCAAATTATGATTCATATTTATTATAAACCTTACATTCTTATTGTGTATAATATATTTCTAAAGCATGTTGAATGTGTTTATACCTGAAATGAAAAGACTGAAAGTGTTTTTCATGTTTTTCAGAATATGTGCTAATTGAATTTAGTGACATGACAAAGAAAAGAATTCATTTCAAGTATATTGAGAAGAAAACGTAAGTAATCAGATTATTTCAAGTCATACAATATGAATCCATTCCCTCAACATGTTACATTACAAAGTAACTTGTGTATTTATTCAGAGGTTAGTTGTTATTTTTTTGCGGTATCCAGGAATGCTCTTCTGTGCCAAAGTTTGCTTTATGTACCATGTAGAGGCGCAATCACGTGCCACCGGGGTTTCACCCAACTCAAAGTTGCTAAATCTAACAAACTGCAGGCTACCATAGTGTAAGTACTCAAGGCATTGTTCGTAAACTCATGGTAAAGACTTCACTGTTGCTGTCACATTTAGGTCAACATTTATGCAAGTAGTCACGAAGTATATATCTCTGCCTGTTGTTTGCTTGCCACCATTTACCATATACAATTAACCTTCCTGGAATAAATGAGGCGTGGATGCCTTATGCTGAAGTTATTTTCATTGGGAGGGCTCGGAGTAAAATACACCGCTGTCATATGTGTTTTTGTTTTCTGTAACAGGAACCATCTCTGAAACCCAACTGGACTTTCAAGACAACCGGACACTGAGATAAGCCCAAATTCATCAGTTTGAATTACCAAGTGGGAAGAAATCTTGTATAAAGAAATCTCTATCTTTATTTCTATTTCTTCTTGATTTATGACATGTTAGGTATTTTAATTCTTTCGCAGCATCCTGCTTCTGGTAACCCTTTACCCTACAATTTTAAGTTGTTCTCAATGGGAAAACGTTATTTAACGAAATTTATACTAAACTATCCATAATGTTTGCTGAAGTAAAACAATTCTGCTACATGTAACTAAAAATAAAACTGCCAGAGTTTACACAGTTAAATTGAAGTAGATCCCAAAGTGCTGCCTTTTGCTATTTACAGATTTCCGTCATTTCTATTTTTTCTCGGTTTCCATGAAAACGATTTGGACTTAGTCTCAAAAAGAAGGGGTGGATTTTGTGTCCGAGTCACAAGTTGAAAACCTTTCAATATATTTCAACAGAACTTCAGCAGAGTATATTTATAGAAAATTATTTTTTTCATCTCTGTTGTTAAGTCTGAAATTGATTATTCTCCTTGTAAATATCCCTGTCTAGGTAAAAATAAATAAAAAACATAATGGTCCCGTCATGGTTAGAAAGTTCCTTCTTTTCTTGGAATTATCATGTGTTTTGATGTACTTATTGACCCTACTCATTGATCAAATTGTGTTTGAGGTGTAAATTTAATTTGTCATCGATGTAATGGTTTGAATGCAACTCTAAAAATCTAATTATCACAAAAGTTATTTAGTGTTAAGATATGAATATTTCATAGGTCTCTCTTGTAACACAGTATTGTCAAACTTGTCACATGATACAATTCTACTTTCATACATTTTACTTTCAATGACATTAAACATTTGCTATAATCTTTTCTTTGGATATTCAAATCTAAAACAATGATGAAATAACTGAGAAATTTGCGTTGGTTGAAACGTATTTTGAAGATGTCACAATGATACCGACATCTAAACAAGAAATCTTTATAGTTTTTATGTATGTCCCTCAACTACGATATATAAGTTTCATTTTTTAAATGTTGTTCTTGTTCTTTTGTTACAACCAGTCTGCCATAAAGAAAAGCAAATAACCAAAGTGTATGTTTTTGTGTTTGGAATATATATATATATATATATATATATATATTTGTATATGTACAGCACATGTAACTGTAATGTGGTGTATGGCATTTATGAAACAATACATGCAGTTGTGTTATATGACCTTGTTTGTGTTATTTTTCCACTGTCTGATGTTAAATCTGCTTTCTATGATAGTATATCTCATCTTGATTGAATTGTTGGATTTCTTATATTTGGCTAGCCTCATGAAAAGGCTGTTACATTTTTTAAAGTCACATCTACTTGCACACTGCAATTAGATAATTTCAAAGTAAAATCTCACAAAGAGCAATTCATTTAGATAATTTTAAGGTGTGTTGGTGTACAATAATGAAGGCTCTGCTTAATGTGGTTTCAAGGTTTATACATCTTCCATATACAATTCAGTGTTCCATTGTCCAAATAGAGTGATTATAGAAGCAACAGAGGCACACAGACCATATTATAAATCTTTTCTGCCAAAATTTCTGCAGAAAAAATTTCTGCCAGAAATTTCTGAAGAAAAAAAAAATTCTGCCAGAAATTTCTGCAGAAAAAAAAATTCAGCCAGAAATTTCTGCAGAAATGCATTTTCAGACTTCTATGTATAGGTTAGAAGACGAGAACGCGTTCTGTAACCGTGGATTAAGGCGGTTACAGAATGCGTCCGAGTCTTATAACCTACTGAGAGTATGCATGCACACAAATATTGCTTTTAATAAAATAAAAGAATAATATTTATTTGGTACCGTCTGTAATTAAATGAATGGACTACAGTTTTTTAAGCTAAGCAAGGTTTTGAATACGATCAACTTATGTCAAGAACGCACGTGCTAATGTGTGTTATATTCTGTATTCTACCTAAAGGCATGTACAGTCGCTATCGTCGTTAAATCAACGCTAATATGTCATTACCAGTTATCGAAAGGTTAGAGTCTTGAGAAAGCGGCCCGATGCTCTTTTGATTAATCAGCTTCAGGGGTACATAGGATTTCATTCCGGGCCCCTCATGTACAATTTGTAAAATAATATTATTTGTGGCCCAATTACCATGCTATTTTATCATGTACACAGCTTACTGTCGAGGATTCTTCCCTCTTATTTCTGTAATAATCCACATATGGACAAATTTATCTCACTTTATGAAATCAAACTTTACCCCACTCCTATTGAAACTTCTACTTTTTGCTAAAACTGTGCTTAGCCACTTCTAAATCAAAATACCTACCCATATGATATTGTATTAAACGACTGTATGTTCTCTATATCATTCTGTATGATTTTCGAGAATAAACAATTCTTCTTCTATTCTTCTTCATCAAGGATGGTTAATGAACTGGGGACGTAAAGCACGTGCTTTTCGGAAATCTCGCCTTTACAAACACATGGTCTCCCGCGCACATGTCTCTTCATTACGCAGCAGGTATGAGTGGGACCGACAGCGACGATAAGTTGTTTTTGACAATAAGTGAAAACTCTGAAGATGATGAAATTCTATGCACAGCACTGGAAACTGCGGAGGAAAGGGATCTTCTTCAGCAACATTACAGCAATATTAGTGGCGATGGAGGAAGAAGTCCACGTGAGTGAGAATGTGTTTGGCGGCGGTAGTGTAGGAAGCATAGTGATCATGAAAGATTTTCTGTGCCGTTGTTGGATTCTGAAATTGCAGGATTATGCGAGACAAGTGTGCCTCAAAATACCAAACAGAATTTACGTTGGGCCTGTGTTTTTTAAACTTGGAGAAATTCACGTAATCAGAGAATTTTACGAGGGGAAACATCCGACAGCGTTTAAGTTTAATAGCTCACAAACTCGAGGATCTGAACGACGATGAACTTAATTACTCTCTGTGTCGTTTTAGGCTATGCGAGGTGCGCCAAAAGCGATGGATCTGAGCATAATCCGAAAACTCTCCGGCAGTTAGTGCTGTTATTGAACATGCATTTGACGAAGTGTTGCCGGGAAGTGTTGCGAAATATATT
>NW_025765222.1:107970-225748 GCF_003918875.1 Haliotis rubra | reverse complement strand
ATTGAGTAGCAGTACAACATTGAGTAGCAGTACAACATTGAGTAGCAGTACAACATGAACAACGGTACAACATTGAGTAGCAGTACAACATTGAGTAGCAGTACACCATTGAGTAGCAGTACAACATTGGTAGCAGTACACCATTGAGTAGCATTACAACATTCAGTAGCAGTACAACATTGAGTAGCAGTACACCATTGAGTAGCAGTACAACATTCATTAGCAGTACACCATTGAGTAGCAGTACAACATTGAGTAGCAGTACAACATTGAGTAGCAGTAGAACATTGAGTAGCACTACACCATTGAGT
This sequence comes from Haliotis rubra, assembly GCF_003918875.1. Taxonomy (NCBI): domain Eukaryota; kingdom Metazoa; phylum Mollusca; class Gastropoda; order Lepetellida; family Haliotidae; genus Haliotis; species Haliotis rubra. The sequence goes on along the minus strand of NW_025765222.1, from coordinate 225,437 downwards.
AGCACTACACCATTGAGTGGCAGTACAACATTGAGTAGCACTACACCATTGAAGTAGCAGTACAACATTTGAGTAGCACCATTGAGTACAACATTGAGTAGCAGTCACACACTAACCATTGAGTAGCAGTACACCATTGAGTAGTGGCAGTACACCAGCACATTGAGTACACACCATTAGCAGTACAACATTCATTAAGCAGTACACCATTGAGTAGCAGTACACCATTGAGTAGCAGTACAACATTGAGTAGCAGTACAACATTGAGCAGCACTACACCATTGAGTAGCAGTACAACATTCATTAGCAGCACACCATTGAGTAGCAGTACAACATTCATTAGCAGCACACCATTGAGTAGCAGTACAACATTCATTACACCAGCAAGTACACCATTGAGTAGCAGTACACCATTGAGTAGCAGTACAACATTCAGTAGCAGCACAATTGAACATTCCACAGCAGTAGCAGTACAACATTGAGTAGCACTACACACCATTGAGTAGCAGTACAACATTCAGTAGCAGTACAACATTGAGTAGCAGTACAACATTCATTAGCAGTACACCATTGAGTAGCAGTACACCATTGAGTAGCAGTACAACATTCAGTAGCAGAACACCATTGAGTAGCAGTACACCATTGAGTAGCAGTACAACATTCAGTACAACATTGAGTAGCAGTAGAACATTGAGTAGCAGTACAACATTGAGTAGCAGTACACCATTGAGTAGCAGTACAACATTGAGTAGCAGTACAACATTGAGTAGCACTACACCATTGAGTAGCAGTACAACACTGAGTAGCAGTACAACATTGAGTAGTAGTACAACATTGAGTAGCACTACACTATTGAGTAGCACTACACCATTGAGTAACAGTACAACATTGAGTAGCAGTACACCATTGAGTAGCAGTACAACATTGAGTAGCAGTACACCATTGAGTAGCAGTACAACATTCAGTAGCAGTACAACATTGAGTAGCACTACACCATTGAGTAGCAGTACACCATTGCGTAGCAGTACAACATTGAGTAGCACTACACCATTGAGTAGCAGTACAACATTCAGTAGCAGTACACCATTGTATAGCAGTACAACATTGACTAGCAGTACAACATTGAGTAGCACTACACCATTTAGTAACAGTACAACATTCGGTAGTAGTACAACATTGAGTTGCAGTACACCATTGAGTAGCACTACACCATTGAGTAGCAGTACACCATTCAGTAGCACTACATCATTGAGTAGCAGAACAACATCATTGAGTAGCAGTACAACATTGAGTAGTAGTACAACATTCAGTAGCAGTACAGCATTGAGTAGCACTACACCATTCAGTAGCACTACATCATTGAGTAGCAGTACAACATTGAGTAGCACTACACCATTTAGTAGCAGTACAACATTCAGTAGTAGTACAACATTGAGTAGCAGTACACCATTGAGTAACAGTACAACATTGAGTAGCAGTACAACATTGAGTAGCAAAACACCATTGAGTAGCAGAACAACATCATTGAGTAGCAGTACAACATTGAGTAGTAGTACAACATTCAGTAGCAGTACAGCATTGAGTAGCACTACACCATTCAGTAGCACTACATCATTGAGTAGCAGTACAACGTTGAGTAGCACTACACCATTGAGTAGCAGTACAACATTCAGCAGTAGTACAACATTGAGTAGCAGTACACCATTGAGTAACAGTACAACATTGAGTAGCACTACAACATTAAGTAGCAGTACAACATTGAGTAGCAGTACGCCATTGAGTAGCAGTGCACCATTGAGTAGCAGTACATGACTGAGTAGCAGTACACCATTGAGTAGCAGTACACCATTGAGTAGCAGTACACCATTCAGTAGAAGTACAACATTGAGTAGCAGTACAACATTGAGTAGCAGTACAACATTCATTAGCAGTACACCATTGAGTAGCAGTACAACATTGAGTAACAGTACACCATTCAGTAGCAGTACACCATTGAGTAGCAGTACAACATTGAGTAGCAGTACACCATTGAGTAGCAGTACAACATTCAGTAGCAGTACACCATTGAGTAGAAGTACAACATTGAATAGCAGTACAACATTGAGTAGCAGTACACCATTCAGTAGCAGTACAACATTGAGTAACAGTACACCATTCAGTAGCAGTACACCATTGAGTAGCAGTACAACATTGAGTAGCAGTACACCATTGAGTAGCAGTACAACATTGAGTAGCACTACACCATTGAGTAGCAGTACAACATTGAGTAGCAGTACAACATTGAGTAGCAGTACAACATTCATTAGCAGTACACCATTGAGCAGCTGTACAACATTGAGTAACAGTACACCATTCAGTAGCAGTACACCATTGAGTAGCAGTACAACATCGAGTAACAGTACACCATTGAGTACTTACAACATTGAGTAGCAGTACAACATTGAGTAGCAGTACACCATTGAGTAGCAGTACACCATTGAGTAGCAGTACACCATTGAGTAGCAGTACAACATTGAGTAGCAGTACACCATTGAGTAGCAGTACAACATTCAGTAGCAGTACACCATTGAGTAGCAGTACAACATTCATTAGCAGTACACCATTTAGTAGCAGTACACCATTGAGTAGCAGTACAACATTCAGTAGCAGCAGTAGCAGTACAACATTGAGTAGCAGTACAACATTGAGTAGCAGTACACCATTCAGTAGAAGTACAACATTCATTAGCAGTACACCATTAAGTAGCAGTACACCATTGAGTAGCAGTACAACATTCAGTAGCAGCAGTAGCAGTACAACATTGAGTAGCAGTACAACATTGAGTAGCAGTACAACATTGTGTAGCAGTACAACATTGAGTAGCACTACACCATTGAGTAGCAGTACAACATTGAGTAGCAGTACACCATTGAGTAGCACTACAACATTGAGTAGCAGTACAACATTGAGTAGCAGTACAACATTCATTAGCAGTACACCATTGAGTAGCAGTACAACATTGAGTAACAGTACACCATTCAGTAGCAGTACAACATTGAGTAGCAGTACAACATTGAGTAGCAGTACACCATTGAGTAGCAGTACAACATTCAGTAGCAGTACACCATTGAGTACCAGTACAACATTGAATAGCAGTACAACATTGAGTAGCAGTACAACATTCAGTAGCAGTACAACATTGAGTTATCAGTACACCATTGAGTAGCAGTACACCATTGAGTAACAGTACAACATTGAGTAGCACTACAACATTAAGTAGCAGTACAACATTGAGTAGCAGTACGCCATTGAGTAGCAGTGCACCATTGAGTAGCAGTACATGACTGAGTAGCAGTACACCATTGAGTAGCAGTACACCATTGAGTAGCAGTACACCATTCAGTAGAAGTACAACATTGAGTAGCAGTACAACATTGAGTAGCAGTACAACATTCATTAGCAGTACACCATTGAGTAGCAGTACAACATTGAGTAACAGTACACCATTCAGTAGCAGTACACCATTGAGTAGCAGTACAACATTGAGTAGCAGTACACCATTGAGTAGCAGTACAACATTCAGTAGCAGTACACCATTGAGTAGAAGTACAACATTGAATAGCAGTACAACATTGAGTAGCAGTACAACATTCAGTAGCAGTACAACATTGAGTTATCAGTTCACCATTGAGTAGCAGTACAACATTGAGTAGCACTACACCATTGAGTAGCAGTACAACATTGAGTAGCAGTACAACATTGAGTAGCAGTACAACATTCATTAGCAGTACACCATTGAGTAGCAGTACAACATTGAGTAACAGTACACCACACCAGTAGCAGTACACCATTGAGTAGCAGTACAACATCGAGTAGCAGTACACCATTGAGTAGCAGTACAACATTGAGTAGCAGTACACCATTGAGTAGCAGTACAACATTGAGTAGCACTACACCATTGAGTAGCAGTACAACATTGAGTAGCAGTACAACATTGAGTAGCAGTACAACATTCATTAGCAGTACACCATTGAGCAGCTGTACAACATTGAGTAACAGTACACCATTCAGTAGCAGTACACCATTGAGTAGCAGTACAACATCGAGTAACAGTACACCATTGAGTAGCAGTACAACATTCAGTAGCAGTACAACATTGAGTAGCAGTACACCATTCAGTAGCAGTACACCATTGAGTAGCACTACAACATTGAGTAGCAGTACACCATTGAGTAGCAGTACAACATTCAGTAGCAGTACACCATTGAGTAGCAGTACAACATTCAGTAGCAGTACACCATTAAGTAGCAGTACACCATTGAGTAGCAGTACAACATTCAGTAGCAGCAGTAGCAGTACAACATTGAGTAGCAGTACAACATTGAGTAGCAGTACACCATTCAGTAGAAGTACAACATTGAGTAGCAGTACAACATTGAGTAGCAGTACAACATTGTGTAGCAGTACAACATTGAGTAGCACTACACCATTGAGTAGCAGTACAACATTGAGTAGCAGTACACCATTGAGTAGCACTACAACATTGAGTAGCAGTACAACATTGAGTAGCAGTACAACATTCATTAGCAGTACACCATTGAGTAGCAGTACAACATTGAGTAACAGTACACCATTCAGTAGCACTACACCATTGAGTAGCAGTACAACATCGAGTAACAGTACACCATTGAGTAGCAGTACAACATTCAGTAGCAGTACACCATTGAGTAGCAGTACAACATTCAGTAGCAGTACACCATTAAGTAGCAGTACACCATTGAGTAGCAGTACAACATTCAGTAGCAGCAGTAGCAGTACAACATTGAGTAGCAGTACAACATTGAGTAGCAGTACACCATTCCGTAGAAGTACAACATTGAGTAGCAGTACAACATTGAGTAGCAGTACAACATTGTGTAGCAGTACAACATTGAGTAGCACTACACCATTGAGTAGCAGTACAACATTGAGTAGCAGTACACCATTGAGTAGCACTACAACATTGAGTAGCAGTACAACATTGAGTTACAACATTCATTAGCAGTACAACATTGAGTAGCAGTACAACATTGAGTAGCAGTGAGTAACAGTACACCATTGAGTAGCAGTACAACATTGAGTAAGCAGCAGTACAACATTGAGTAGCAGTACAACATTGAGTAGCAGTACACCATTGAGTAGCAGTACAACATTCAGTAGCAGTACACCATTGAGTACCAGTACAACATTGAATAGCAGTACAACATTGAGTAGCAGTACAACATTCAGTAGCAGTACAACATTGAGTTATCAGTACACCATTGAGTAGCAGTACACCATTGAGTAGCAGTGCAACATTCATTAGCAGTACACCATTGAGTAGCAGTACACCATTGAGTAGCAGTACAACATTCAGTAGCAGTACAACATTGAGTAGCAGTACAACATTCAGTAGCAGTACACCATTGAGTAGCAGTACACCATTGAGTAGCAGTACAACATAGAGTAGCAGTACAACATTGAGTAGCACTACACCATTCAGTAGCAGTACAACATTGAGTAGCAGTACAACATTGAGTAGCAGTACAACATTGAGTAGCACTACACTATTGAGTAGGAATACACCATTGAGTAACAGTACAACATTGAGTAGTAGTACAACATTCAGTAGCAGTACAGCATTGAGTAGCACTACACCATTGAGTAGCAGTACAACATTCAGTAGCAGTACAGCATTGAGTAGCAGTACACCATTGAGTAGCAGTACAACATTGAGTAGCAGTACACCATTGAGTAGCAGTACAACATTGAGTAGCAGTACAATATTGAGTAGCAGTACACCATTGAGTAGCAGTACAACATTGAGTAGCAGTACACCATTGAGTAGCAGTACACCATTGAGTAGCAGTACAGCATTGAGTAGCAGTACAACATTCAGTAGCAGTACACCATTGAGTAGAAGTACAACATTGAGTAGCACTACACCATTGAGTAGCAGCACAACATTGAGTAGCAGTACACCATTGAGTAGCACTACAACATTGAGTAGCAGTACAACATTGAGTAGCAGTACAACATTCATTAGCACTACACCATTGAGTAGCAGTACAACATTCAGTAGCAGTACACCATTGTATAGCAGTACAACATTGAGTAGCAGTACAACATTGAGTAGCAGTACACCATTGAGTAGCAGTACAACATTGAGTAGCAGTACACCATTGAGTAGCAGTACAACATTGAGTACCAGTACAAGATTGAGTAGCAGTACAACAGTCATTAGCAGTACACCATTGAGTAGCAGTACAACATTGAGTAACAGTGCACCATTCAGTAGCAGTACAACATTGAGTAGCAGTACAACATTGAGTAGCAGTACACCATTGAGTAGCAGTACAACATTCAGTAGCAGTACACCATTGAGTAGAAGTACAACATTGAATAGCAGTACAACATTGAGTAGCAGTACACCATTCAGTAGCAGTACAACATTGAGTTATCAGTTCACCATTGAGTAGCAGTACAACATTGAGTAGCACTACACCATTGAGTAGCAGTTCAACATTGAGTAGCAGTACAACATTGAGTAGCAGTACAACATTCATTAGCAGTACACCATTGAGTAGCAGTACAACATTGAGTAACAGTACACCATTCAGTAGCAGTACACCATTGAGTAGCAGTACAACATCGAGTAACAGTACACCATTGAGTAGCAGTACAACATTGAGTAGCAGTACACCATTGAGTAGCAGTACAACATTGAGTAGCACTACACCATTGAGTAGCAGTACAACATTGAGTAGCAGTACAACATTGAGTAGCAGTACAACATTCATTAGCAGTACACCATTGAGCAGCGGTACAACATTGAGTAACAGTACACCATTCAGTAGCAGTACACCATTGAGTAGCAGTACAACATCGAGTAACAGTACACCATTGAGTAGCAGTACAACATTCAGTAGCAGTACAACATTGAGTAGCAGTACACCATTGAGTAGCACTACACCATTGAGTAGCAGTACAACATTCAGTAGTAGCAGTACACCATTGAGTAGCAGTACAACATTCATTAGCAGTACACCATTGAGTAGCAGTACACCATTGAGTAGCAGTACAACATTCAGTAGCAGCAGTAGCAGTACAACATTGAGTAGCAGTACAACATTGAGTAGCAGTACACCATTCAGTAGAAGTACAACATTGAGTAGCAGTACAACATTGAGTAGCAGTACAACATTGTGTAGCAGTACAACATTGAGTAGCACTACACCATTGAGTAGCAGTACAACATTGAGTAGCAGTACACCATTGAGTAGCACTACAACATTGAGTAGCAGTACAACAGTACAACATTCATTAGCAGTACACCATTGAGTAGCAGTACAACATTTGAGTAACAGTACACCATTCAGTAGCAGTACAACATTGAGTAGCAGTACAACATTGAGTAGCAGTACACCATTGAGTAGCAGTACAACATTCAGTAGCAGTACACCATTGAGTACCAGTACAACATTGAATAGCAGTACAACATTGAGTAGCAGTACAACATTCAGTAGCAGTACAACATTGAGTTATCAGTACACCATTGAGTAGCAGTACAACATTGAGTAGCACTACACCATTGAGTAGCAGTACAACATTGAGTAGCAGTACAACATTGAGTAGCAGTACAACATTCATTAGCAGCACACCATTGAGTAGCAGTACAACATTGAGTAACAGTACACCATTGAGTGGCAGTACACCATTGAGTAGCAGTACAACATCGAGTAGCACTACACCATTGAGTAGCAGTACAACATTGAGTAGCAGTACACCATTGAGTAGCAGTACAACATTGTGTAGCACTACACCATTGAGTAGCAGTACAACATTCATTAGCAGTACACCATTGAGTAGCAGTACAACATTCAGTAGCAGTACACCATTGAGTAGAAGTACAACATTGAATAGCAGTACAACATTGAGTAGCAGTACACCATTCAGTAGCAGTACAACATTGAGTTATCAGTTCACCATTGAGTAGCAGTACAACATTGAGTAGCACTACACCATTGAGTAGCAGTACAACATTGAGTAGCAGTACAACATTGAGTAGCAGTACAACATTCATTAGCAGTACACCATTGAGTAGCAGTACAACATTGAGTAACAGTACACCATTCAGTAGCAGTACACCATTGAGTAGCAGTACAACATCGAGTAACAGTACACCATTGAGTAGCAGTACAACATTGAGTAGCAGTACACCATTGAGTAGCAGTACAACATTGAGTAGCACTACACCATTGAGTAGCAGTACAACATTGAGTAGCAGTACAACATTGAGTAGCAGTACAACATTCATTAGCAGTACACCATTGAGCAGCGGTACAACATTGAGTAACAGTACACCATTCAGTAGCAGTACACCATTGAGTAGCAGTACAACATCGAGTAACAGTACACCATTGAGTAGCAGTACAACATTCAGTAGCAGTACAACATTGAGTAGCAGTACACCATTGAGTAGCACTACACCATTGAGTAGCAGTACAACATTCAGTAGCAGTACACCATTGAGTAGCAGTACAACATTCATTAGCAGTACACCATTGAGTAGCAGTACACCATTGAGTAGCAGTACAACATTCAGTAGCAGCAGTAGCAGTACAACATTGAGTAGCAGTACAACATTGAGTAGCAGTACACCATTCAGTAGAAGTACAACATTGAGTAGCAGTACAACATTGAGTAGCAGTACAACATTGTGTAGCAGTACAACATTGAGTAGCACTACACCATTGAGTAGCAGTACAACATTGAGTAGCAGTACACCATTGAGTAGCAGTACAACATTCAGTAGCAGTACACCATTGAGTACCAGTACAACATTGAATAGCAGTACAACATTCAGTAGCAGTACAACATTCAGTAGCAGTACAACATTGAGTTATCAGTACACCATTGAGTAGCAGTACAACATTGAGTAGCACTACACCATTGAGTAGCAGTACAACATTGAGTAGCAGTACAACATTCATTGGCAGCACACCATTGAGTAGCAGTACAACATGGAGTAACAGTACACCATTGAGTGGCAGTACACCATTGAGTAGCAGTACAACATCGAGTAGCACTACACCATTGAGTAGCAGTACAACATTGAGTAGCAGTACACCATTGAGCAGCGGTACAACATTGAGTAGCACTACACCATTGAGTAGCAGTACAACATTCATTAGCAGTACACCATTGAGTAGCAGTACAACATTCATTAGCAGTACACCATTGAGTAGCAGTACAACATTCAGTAGCAGTACAACATTGAGTAGCAGTACACCATTGAGTAGCACTACACCATTGAGTAGCAGTACAACATTTATTAGCAGTACACCATTGAGTAGCAGTGCAACATTCATTAGCAGTACACCATTGAGTAGCAGTACACCATTGACTAGCAGTACAACATTCAGTAGCAGTACAACATTGAGTAGCAGTACAACATTCAGTAGCAGTACAACATTCAGTAGCAGTACAGCAGTAGCAGTACACCATTGAGTAGCAGTACAACATTGAGTAGCAGTACAACATTTAGTAGCAGTACAACATTCAGTAGCAGTACAACATTGAGTAGCAGTACAACATTGAGTAGCATTACAACATTGAGTAGGACTACACCATTGAGTAACAGTACACCATTGAGTAACAGTACAACATTCAGTAGCAGTACAGCATTGAGTAGCAGTACACCATTGTAGCACTACACCATTGAGTAGCAGTACAACATTCAGTAGTAGTACAACATTGAGTAGCAGTACACCATTGAGTAACAGTACAACATTGAGAGTACAACATTAGCAGTACACCATTGAGTAGCTGTACAACATTGAGTAGCAGTACACCATTGAGTAGCAGTACACCATTGAGTAGCAGTACACCATTGAGTAGCAGTACAACATTGAGTAGCAGTACACCATTGAGTAGCAGTACAACATTGAGTAGCAGTACAACATTGAGTAGCAGTACACCATTGAGTAGCAGTACAACATTGAGTAGCAGTACAACATTCAGTAGCAGTACACCATTGAGTAGCAGTACACCATTGAGTAGCAGTACAACATAGAGTAGCAGTACAACATTTAGTAGCACTACACCATTCAGTAGCAGTACAACATTGAGTAGCAGTACAACATTGAGTAGCACTACACTATTGAGTAGGACTACACCATTGAGTAACAGTACAACATTGAGTAGTAGTACAACATTCAGTAGCAGTACAGCATTGAGTAGCACTACACCATTGAGTAGCAGTACAACATTCAGTAGTAGTACAACATTGAGTAGCAGTACACCATTGAGTAACAGTACAACATTGAGTAGCAGTACACCATTGAGTAGCTGTACAACATTGAGTAGCAGTACACCATTGAGTAGCAGTACACCATTGAGTAGCAGTACACCATTGAGTAGCAGTACAACATTGAGTAGCAGTACACCATTGAGTAGCAGTACAACATTGAGTAGCAGTACACCATTGAGTAGCAATTACACCATTGAGTAGCAGTACAACATTGAGTAGCAGTACACCATTGAGTAGCAGTACACCATTGAGTAGCAGTACAGCATTGAGTAGCAGTACAACATTCAGTAGCAAGTACAACATTGAGTAGAAGCAACATTGACAGCCTACACCATTGAGTAGCAGTACAACATTGAGTAGCAGTACACCATTGAGTAGCACTACAACATTGAGTAGCAGTACAACATTGAGTAGCAGTACAACATTCATTAGCACTACACCATTGAGTAGCAGTACAACATTCAGTAGCAGTACACCATTGTATAGCAGTACAACATTGAGTAGCAGTACAACATTGAGTAGCAGTACACCATTGAGTAGCAGTACAACATTGAGTAGCAGTACACCATTGAGTAGCAGTACAACATTGAGTACCAGTACAAGATTGAGTAGCAGTACAACATTCATTAGCAGTACACCATTGAGTAGCAGTACAACATTGAGTAACAGTGCACCATTCAGTAGCAGTACAACATTAAGTAGCAGTACAACATTGAGTAGCAGCACAACATTGAGTAGCAGTACAACATTCAGTATCAGTACACCATTGAGTAGCAGTACAACATAGAGTAGCAGTACACCATTGAGCAGCAGTACAACATTGAGTAGCAGTACAACATTGAGTTATCAGTACACCACTGAGTAGCAGTACAACATTGAGTAGCAGTACACCATTGAGTAGCAGTACAACATTGAGTAGCAGTACACCATTGAGTTATCAGTACACCATTGAGTAGCAGTACAACATTGAGTAGCAGTGCAACATTGAGTAGCAGTACACCATTGAGTAGCAGCAAAACATTGAGTAGCAGTACAACGTTGAGTAGCAATACACCATTCAGTAGCAGTACACCATTGAGTAGCAGTACGACATTGAGTAGCAGTACATCATTGAGTTGCAGTACACCATTGAGTAGCACTACACCATTGAGTAGCAGTACAACATTGAGTAGCACTACACCATTGAGTAGCAGTACAACATTCAGTAGCGGTACACCATTGAGTAGCAGTACACCATTGAGTAGCACTACACCATTGAGTAGCAGTACAACATTGAGTAGCAGTACAACATTGAGTAGCAGTACAACATTGAGTAGCAGTACAACATTGAGTAGCAGTACACCATTGAGTAGCAGTACAAGATTGAGTAGCAGTACACCTTTGAGTAGCAGTACACCATTGAGTAGCAGTACACCATTGAGTAGCAGTACAACATTGAGTAGCAGTACAACATTGAGTAGCACTACACCATTGAGCAAGTACAGCAGTAGTACAACATTGAGTAGCAATTACAACATTCAGTAGTAATTACAACATTGAGTAGCAAGCATTGAGTACAACATTGAGTAACAGTACACCATTGAGTAGCAGTACAACATTGAGTAGCAGTACAACATTGAGTAGTAGTACAACATTCACTAGCAGTACAGCATTGAGTAGCACTACACCATTGAGTAGCTCTACACCATTGAGTAGCAGTACAACATTGAGTAGCACTACAGCATTGAGTAGCAGTACAACATTCAGTAGTAGTACAACATTCGGTAGCAGTACACCATTGAGTAGCAGCACAACATTGAGTAGCAGTACAACATTGAATAGCAGTACAACATTGAGTAGCAGTACACCATTGAGTAGCAGTACACCATTGAGTAGCAGTACAACATTGAGTAGCAGTACAACATTGAGTAGCAGTACAACATTGAGTAGCACTACACCTTTGAGTAGCAGTACACCATTGAGTAACAGTACAACATTCAGTAGCAGTACACCATTGAGTAGCTGTACAACATTGAGTAGCAGTACACCATTGAGTAGCAGTACAACATTGAGTAGCAGTACACCATTGAGTAGCTGTACAACATTGAGTAGCAGTACACCATTGAGTAGCAGTACACCATTGAGTAGCAGTACACCATTGAGTAGCAGTACAACATTGAGTAGCAGTACACCATTGAGTAGCAGTACAACATTGAGTAGCAGTACAATATTGAGTAGCAGTACACCATTGAGTAGCAGTACAACATTGAGTAGCAGTACACCATTGAGTAGCAGTACACCATTGAGTAGCAGTACAGCATTGAGTAGCAGTACAACATTCAGTAGCAGTACACCATTGAGTAGAAGTACAACATTGAGTAGCACTACACCATTGAGTAGCAGTACAACATTGAGTAGCAGTACACCATTGAGTAGCACTACAACATTGAGTAGCAGTACAACATTGAGTAGCAGTACAACATTCATTAGCACTACACCATTGAGTAGCAGTACAACATTCAGTAGCAGTACACCATTGTATAGCAGTACAACATTGAGTAGCAGTACAACATTGAGTAGCAGTACACCATTGAGTAACAGTGCACCATTCAGTAGCAGTACAACATTAAGTAGCAGTACAACATTGAGTAGCAGCACAACATTGAGTAGCAGTACAACATTCAGTATCAGTACACCATTGAGTAGCAGTACAACATAGAGTAGCAGTACACCATTGAGCAGCAGTACAACATTGAGTAGCAGTACAACATTGAGTTATCAGTACACCACTGAGTAGCAGTACAACATTGAGTAGCAGTACACCATTGAGTAGCAGTACAACATTGAGTAGCAGTACACCATTGAGTTATCAGTACACCATTGAGTAGCAGTACAACATTGAGTAGCAGTGCAACATTGAGTAGCAGTACAGTACACCATTGAGTAGCAGCAAAACATTGAGTAGCAGTACAACGTTGAGTAGCAATACACCATTCAGTAGCAGTACACCATTGAGTAGCAGTACGACATTGAGTAGCAGTACATCATTGAGTTGCAGTACACCATTGAGTAGCACTACACCATTGAGTAGCAGTACAACATTGAGTAGCACTACACCATTGAGTAGCAGTACAACATTCAGTAGCGGTACACCATTGAGTAGCAGTACACCATTGAGTAGCACTACACCATTGAGTAGCAGTACAACATTGAGTAGCAGTACAACATTGAGTAGCAGTACAACATTGAGTAGCAGTACAACATTGAGTAGCAGTACACCATTGAGTAGCAGTACAAGATTGAGTAGCAGTACACCTTTGAGTAGCAGTACACCATTGAGTAGCAGTACACCATTGAGTAGCAGTACAACATTGAGTAGCAGTACAACATTGAGTAGCACTACACCCTTGAGTAGCAGTACAACATTGAGTAGCAGTACAACATTCAGTAGTAGTACAACATTGAGTAGCAGTACAACATTGAGTAACAGTACACCATTGAGTAGCAGTACAACATTGAGTAGCAGTACAACATTGAGTAGTAGTACAACATTCACTAGCAGTACAGCATTGAGTAGCACTACACCATTGAGTAGCTCTACACCATTGAGTAGCAGTACAACATTGAGTAGCACTACAGCATTGAGTAGCAGTACAACATTCAGTAGTAGTACAACATTCGGTAGCAGTACACCATTGAGTAGCAGCACAACATTGAGTAGCAGTACAACATTGAATAGCAGTACAACATTGAGTAGCAGTACACCATTGAGTAGCAGTACACCATTGAGTAGCAGTACAACATTGAGTAGCAGTACAACATTGAGTAGCAGTACAACATTGAGTAGCACTACACCTTTGAGTAGCAGTACACCATTGAGTAACAGTACAACATTCAGTAGCAGTACACCATTGAGTAGCTGTACAACATTGAGTAGCAGTACACCATTGAGTAGCAGTACAACATTGAGTAGCAGTACAACACTGAGTAGCACTACACCTTTGAGTAGCAGTACACCATTGCGTAGCAGTACAACATTGAGTAGCACTACACCATTGAGTAGCAGTACAACATTCAGTAGCAGTACACCATTGTGTAGCAGTACAACATTGAGTAGCAGTACAACATTGAGTAGCACTACACCATTTTGTAACAGTACAACATTCGGTAGTAGTACAACATTGAGTTGCAGTACACCATTGAGTATCACTACACCATTGAGTAGCACTACACCATTGACTAGCAATACACCATTCAGTAGCAGTACACCATTGAGTAGCAGTACGACATTGAGTAGCAGTACAACATTGAGTTGCAGTACACCATTGAGTAGCACTACACCATTGAGTAGCAGTACAACATTGAGTAGCACTACACCATTGAGTAGCAGTACAACATTCAGTAGCGGTACACCATTGAGTAGCAGTACACCATTGAGTAGCACTACACCATTGAGTAGCAGTACAACATTGAGTAGCAGTACAACATTGTGTAGCAGTACAACATTGAGTAGCAGTACAACATTGAGTAGCAGTACAACATTGAGTAGCAGTACAACATTGAGTAGCAGTACACCATTGAGTAGCAGTACACCATTGAGTAGCAGTACAACATTGAGTAGCAGTACAACATTGAGTAGCACTACACCATTGAGTAGCAGTACAACATTGAGTAGCAGTACAACATTGAGTAGCACTACACCATTGAGTGGCAGTACAACATTGAGTAGCAGTACAACATTGAGTAGCAGTACACCATTGAGTAGCAGTACAACATTGAGTAGCAGTACAACATTGAGTAGCAGTACAACATTGAGTAACAGTACACCATCGAGTAGCAGTACAACATTGAGTAGCAGTACAACATTGAGTAATAGTACAGACCCACATGCAGTATGATGCAGTAGCATTGACTATAGCGCTAGGCAATAGCAGTGATTGTAGCGCTAGACAATAGCACTGATGATTGCGCTGGACAACAGCACTGATTATCTCTAGACAATAACACTGATTACAACTCTAGACAATAGCACTGATTATAGCGCTGGACAATTGCACTGGTTATAACGCTGGACAACAGCACTGATTATAGCGCTGTACAACAGCACTGATTACAGCTCTAGGCAATAGCACTGATTATAGCGCTAGACAATAGCACTGATTATGGCGCTAGACAATAGCACTGATTGTAGCGCTAGACAATAACAGTGGTTATAGCGCTAGACAATAACACTGGTTATAGCGCTAGACAATAACACTGGTTATAGCGCCCCTTACTGAATCTACAGGTGCAAGGTATAACAGTTGGCACACTGCCCCTTACTGATTCTACAGGTACAAGGTATAACAGTTGAACCACTGCCCCTTACTGAATCTACAGGTACAAGGTATAACAGTTGACACACTGCCCCTTACTGAATCTATAGGTACAAGGTATAATAGTTGACACACTGCCCCTTACTGAATCTACAGGTACAAGGTATAACAGTTGGCACACTGCCCCTTACTGATTCTACAGGTACACGGTATAACAGTTGAACCACTGCCCCTTACTGAATCTACAGGTACAAGGTATAACAGTTGACACACTGCCCCTTACTGAATCTATAGGTACAAGGTATAATAGTTGGCACACTGCCCCTTACTGAATCTACAGGTACAAGGTATAACAGTTGACACACTGCCCCTTACTGAAACTACAGGTACAAGGTATAACAGTTGAACCACTGCCCCTTACTGAATCTATAGGTACAAGGTATAACAGTTGACACACTGCCCCTTACTGAATCTACAGGTACAAGGTATAACAGTTGAACCACTGCCCCTTACTGAATCTATAGGTACAAGGTATAACAGTTGACACACTGCCCCTTACTGAATCTATAGGTACAAGGTATAACAGTTGACACACTGCCCCTTACTGAATCTACAGGTACAAGGTATAATAGTTGAACCACTGCCCCTTACTGAATCTACAGGTACAAGGTATAACAGCTGACACACTGCCCCTTACTGAATCTACAGGTACAAGGTATAACAGTTGAACCAGTGCCCCTTACTGAATCTACAGGTACAAGGTATAACAGTTGACACACTGCCCCTTACTGAATCTACAGGTACAAGGTATAACAGTTGAACCACTGCCCCTTACTGAATCTACAGGTACAAGGTATAACAGTTGACACACTGCCCCTTACTGAATCTACAGGTACAAGGTATAACAGTTGAACCACTGCCCCTTACTGAATCTACAGGTACAAGGTATAACAGTTGACACACTGCCCCTTACTGAATCTACAGGTACAAGGTATAACAGTTGACACACTGCCCCTTACTGAATCTATAGGTACAAGGTATAACAGTTGACACACTGCCCCTTACTGAATCTACAGGTACAAGGTATAACAGTTGACACACTGCCCCTTACTGAATCTACAGGTACAAGGTATAACAGTTGACACACTGCCCCTTACTGAATCTACAGGTACAAGGTATAACAGTTGAACCACTGCCCCTTACTGAATCTATAGGTACAAGGTATAACAGTTGGCACACTGCCCCTTACTGAATCTACAGGTACACGGTATAACAGTTGAACCACTGCCCCTTACTGAATCTACAGGTACAAGGTATAACAGTTGACACACTGCCCCTTACTGAATCTATAGGTACAAGGTATAATAGTTGACACACTGCCCCTTACTGAATCTACAGGTACAAGGTATAACAGTTGGCACACTGCCCCTTACTGAATCTACAGGTACAAGGTATAACAGTTGGCACACTGCCCCTTACTGAATCTACAGGTACAAGGTATAACAGTTGACACACTGCCCCTTACTGAATCTACAGGTACAAGGTATAACAGTTGGCACACTGCCCCTTACTGAATCTACAGGTACAAGGTATAACAGTTGACACACTGCCCCTTACTGAATCTACAGGTACAAGGTATAATAGTTGAACCACTGCCCCTTACTGAATCTACAGGTACAAGGTATAACAGTTGGCACACTGCCCCTTTCTGAATCTACAGGTACACGGTATAACAGTTGAACCACTGCCCCTTACTGAATCTACAGGTACAAGGTATAACAGTTGACACACTGCCCCTTACTGAACCTACAAGGTATAACAGTTGAGCATTGCTGCACAAGATATAACAATGCTCATTTTGTAACAAGTAACAACTGTGTTGCTAATCAACGTACAAAATCTGCTGGGCATAGTTGATAATAACAAACATTATGTGTGATAAATATAGGTTATGTTTACACAAAATTCAGATCATGTCTGCAGTCAAAACTGTTCACCCTGCATCAAGTCAACCAACTATGACATGACCTAAACATTAAACACGCCCCTGAGCAAATTCACAATCAGCTTAGGTTCAGTGACCCTTTCGAAGAAGACACAGATCCCTTTCATATGTTTCTTCCATTTCATGACATTAGTGATGGTATCATGTAACACTCAACAGTTGATCGCTTATGTCGATGATGAGAGCTGAAAGGTGGTTGTGGCGTTTTTGAGCCCAAATGGTATAACTTGTATATGTAAACCCCACCTGGACACACAGCAGCTGTAACATGCCTGGCACACACTGACATTGAGCTTTTGGCTCAAGTGACAAATGACCTGACTTAATATCTGAGTTAAAATTTCAGAATTTCCTAGCTCAAGGCTAGCGTTGTCAGCAACACTATACAAACTTTACAAAGTTACATCTGTCATCAATATCCCAATCTGGCACATCATCTGCGGGAGCAACACAGATGAGGAGGTGCAGTGTCATTTCCTTCATGATACACATGGACATGAGAAAGTTGAGCCTTTTATGAAGGCTTGGTTTTGGCAGAAGGGTCGTCATCATCGACATTCGTATCAGTAACAGAAGGTCCATGGTACCCAGCCCGTAATGACTGACCAGGGACTGACATAAACACAAACACTTTGTCACCGGGACTGAAATTTCTCTCTTGAGACTTCTTGTCATCAGGTAATTTCATCTTGCACTGTGATTCTTTCCAGTTATCCCAAGCAACTGCACAACCTTTCTGAAACATAGTCTGAAATGATCAAACATAATCAACGTACATAAGCTATTGTTTTTTCAAGTGTTTTAAAGGTCCATGACCAAGCATGATCAAGGATGAAGTCAAAAGGATTGAAATCTAAGGACTCCTGAACTGACTCCCTCACAGCAAACAGCAAATGAATTCCTTCATCTCAATCCCTCTCAGTCTCAAAACAGTATTATCATATTCCTCAGAGCCGGATGGAATCTCTCTTCCTGAGGTTCAGGGTGGTGTGTACTCGACTAACCTGAGTTATGCTTAACTGACACTTCGTCTGTTAGAATACAACTGACATGTAAATGGAGCCTTGATCTGACTGAATCGTCTCATTTTTCCGTAAAGAAAATCTTATGGAAACTCACATGATGGTAGGCATGTACTGGTTGCTTGATTTAACTTCAAGCAAAGGATTGCACAAACCATAGCTACACAATGCTTCAAATTTGGCCAAACGAAATGGGACAAATATTTGTCTCAAGTTTTGTGCAAGCCCAAATGACCTGCCAAAGGCGTTTCAAGTGCTAAACTCAAAACATGTTCTCGATAAGAATTTTGAAGAACTATCTGATAGAAAACACTCCATTCATTATCAGCAGATACAGCTCCTGGCCTTCTTTTTAAAACACTACCCTTGAAATATTAGCTAACTGAAACTCTGTCTGCTGCTTCCGAAGAGGGTGTCCTATTGGCAACTCTTCTCCTGCGCTGTTCGCTGCCCAGAACTGGTTCCTCAACAGGCAAACTGTCGGAATTTTGAGTACTCTCCTTCGACGAATTAGGCAGGTCAAGAGAATGATCCATGAAAGTGCCAGCCAATCCTAATTAGATTCATCCCCCTAAGAAGCTTGTATGGCCTTAGCACGAGTAACCACACATGAAAGTCAAATTCTTGTAATCTTCTTTGCCAGATTTTCAATGGTTATGTGTTGTAGTCCACACTATGTGGTTTAAACATATTTTTATTCCTAGAGAATCTGGTTTGGTAAACAAGCAGAACTCTGCTTATATCAATACCTCACCAGTATATATATCATTTAAACAAATACACAAGAACTGGATACAAAAACCGACAAATTAAATCATATATGTGCGTTGTAGGTGCTTATAAACATTGAGCTTGCAGCTACACTTCATTAATTGATTGCATATAATTGTTAGTATAATTTGTCAAATCGTGTAGACTTAAAGATGTATTGATGCAGGGACTCTATTATGCTCTTATTGACGTTGTTGTTTGCCAGAGGTATTCCGTATAACACAGTTTGGAGATTTTGGCCATTTACATAGAAGTAGGTATTATTTCTAATAGAAATGTATAACTTACATGTAAAAACGATAATGACCAATATCTTCATTGTGGTATCCACAAGCGAATCCAGGGTTGTTAGAAATGTGTCTATTTACTTTATCCGCATTCAAATCACTACAGCCGAGCTTAAGTCGACAGTGTACGATCTGACAGAATCGACTGCCATAATTTAGATCTAGATAATTATTTGATTCATCATTTTTAAGCAGAGATTTGAATTCACCGATTGAGTTAGCGAATACTAAATTATCAGTTAATGAATTCCAAATTTTAATTGTGTCAGGTAGGAACGACTTTTCATATATTTTATTCCTACAATTTATTGTTTGTAACTTAAATTTATTACGGAGATTATATTGACTGTTTTCAGAGACAAAGTTAGGGACAAGGTCACAGAGGTAGTCGGGTGCGAGATCGTTATTCATCTTGTAAAAAATTATTAGTTTAATGTCGCGCCTTCTTTCTTTTAATGGTTTAGACTTTGTTTCGATATATAACCTATGATGACTAGTGCCACGAACTGCGCCGCATGTTGTACGAAGTGCATCTAGATGTAACCGTTCAAGAATACGGGACTGATCATTTGTACAATTATCCCAGATAACAATAGTCAAATATCGGCATCACAAACGATTTGTACATGGTTTCTAGCGTTTTTTCTGGAGAGGCGATATTTAAAACTTCGAAGACAATTTATCATGGGGCTAACTTTCTTAACAATATCCTCAATATGACTTTTCCATCCATAATCACTCTGTAGAGTTGTACCCAGGTGTTTATGACTTTCCACTTCTCGTATCAGGGTTTGGTTCATGTTCAAGGTCGGAATCTTGTCGTTTTTATGTTTACGAGAAAAATTGATTGTTTCGGTTTTATCAGGGTTGAAGGTAACTTGCCACTTGTCTGCCCAGCTAGAGATACGGTTTAAATCATCGTTCAGACAGGATGCGGCAGTGTCGTGATCATCTACAATTACGTAAAGTGAGGTGTCGTCAGCAAATAAACGTATGTGGCTTTTTATACCATCTACTAAATCATTTATGTATACAATAAAACGTAAGGGTCCCAATACGGAACCTTGTGGGACGCCAGCAAGTACAGGTTTATAATCGGAACTGTATCCATTAATGACGACTTTTTGTGATCTGTTTTGTAAATAACTTTCAAACCAATTCAAAAGTGATCAACCAATGCCATATCTTTTAAGTTTAGAAATGATGCCCTTGTGCCATACCTTATCAAATGCCTTACTAATGTCACAAAAAAACAGCTCTGACCTCTTTACCTTCATCAAGTCCTTTCGCTATGAAATCATACAAATAAGTTAATTGGTTAGCGGTAGAGTCGCCTGGCATAAAACCCGATTGTAAATTTGTTAAAATATCATTGTCTTTAAAGAAATTAAATACATGTTTAAAAACACAATTTTCTAAAACTTAAAACAAACAGCTCGTTAATGCGACCGGTCTGTAATAGGAACATTCATTTACACTATTTTTTAATGGAGAGGCATGACTGACGCTTCCTTCCAGACGGCTGGAAAAGTGAATTTCTGAAGAGAGATGTTAAATAGTTTTGTTAATAGAGGAGCTAAACTTTTCGCCATGGCTTTCAGAAATCTATTTCCTATTCCATCTGGTCCTGTAGCTTTTGATGGATCGAGAGAGAAGAGAATATCTTGAACTTCATCAAGTGTAAGATTGACTACATTTAGTGAGTCTGTAGTAAGTTCAAAATGACATTGGGGAGGTCGTTAATCTGGATTTTCTATTGTAGACTGACTCACAAAGAAATCATTCAAAACATTTGCAATGTCTACGGGGTCGTCGTAGATAATGTCATTTGATATGATTGGTGGAGAGTAGTTACTTTCAGACTTTTTGTTAATATATTGTTTTACCAAACGCCACCATGTTTTGTACCCACCGGGGAATTTATAATATCATCAATTTTTGAATCACATTTTCTTTTGAAATCGCGTATTAAGTTGACAACTTTATTTCTGACTAATCGGAAATTAGCCCAATCGGAACGACGGTTTCGATTTTTAGCTTTTTATGAAAACGATTTCGTTTCCGTATTGCAGAACGGATTTCGCTATTCATCCATACGGGATCTTTAGCTCTAACATTGACCAGTCTGTTTGGTGTACTGATGTTTAATATGTACTTTATCTTTTCCGTTAGGATTTCTACTGCAGTGTCAATGTTACCAGAGGAAAATATTTCTTTTTCATCAATTTCGTTAAGATGTCTTGAACACACTCTTTATCCATAGATTTAAAATCGTACACGAGTCTTTTAATAACAACATCAGTTTTGGTAATTTTATCTTTTACCGTTACGAAAATTGGACAATGTGGCTGCATATAGGATCGAGTACGCCTGAGCGAAGCACGCTATTTTCATGGGTAACAAAAATAAAATCAATTAAAGTGCTAGAGCTATGCGTAATTCGTGTTGGTGCATTTATGATCTGGTTTATCCCATACAAACGTTTTAGCCTTTCAATTTTAATGTTGCTTTCATTTTGAATATCTATATTAAAGTCACCGGCAATAACAGTGAACATGTTTAAATCAATCGCCATATCAATTGATTGAACAATTTAATCCCAGTATTGT
Source organism: Haliotis rubra (assembly GCF_003918875.1). Lineage (NCBI taxonomy): Eukaryota > Metazoa > Mollusca > Gastropoda > Lepetellida > Haliotidae > Haliotis > Haliotis rubra. Next base: position 203,140 of record NW_025765222.1, on the reverse strand, counting down.
TCACTTTTGTCCGCGCGATAAAATGCACCAATGAGATAATTTCTAGCTTTGCATTTAATTTTTACCCATAACGCTTCAAAACCCGCAATGTCTAAAGCTTCCATACTCTCTACACATAAGTATTCTTTGACATAAATGGCCACGCCGCCGCCTCGTGTTAAACGGTCTTTTCTAAATAGAATGTGAAAACCTGGAATTAGTATATCATTGCTATTAATATTATCATTCAGCCAGGTTTCTGTTAAACATATCACATCAAAGTCTAAAAATTCTGCATGAATGATGTCAATTTGTTATAGTCCACACTATGTGTTATGGTCCACACTATGTGTTATAGTCCACACTATGTTATAACTATGTTTTATAGTCCACACTATTTGTTATAGTCCACGCTATGTGTTATAGTCCACACTATGTGTTATAGTCCACACTATGCGTTATAGTCCACACTATGTGTTATAGTCCACGCGATGTGTTATAGTCCACACTATGTGTTATAGTCCACACGATGTGTTATAGTCCACACTATGTGTTATAGTCCACACTATGTGTTATAGTCCACACTATGTGTTATAGTCCACACTATGTGTTATAGTCCACGCTATGTGTTATAGTCCACACTATGTGTTATAGTCCACACTATGTGTTATAGTCCACACTATGTGTTATATGTTATAGTCCACACTATATGTTATAGTCCACACTATGTGTTATAGTCCACGCTATCTGTTATAGTCCACACTATAGTGTTATAGTACATACGATGTGTTATATGTTATAGTCCACACTATGTGTTATATGTTATAGTCCACACTATGTGTTATAGTCCATACGATGTGTTATATGTTATAGTCCACACTATGTGTTATTGTCCACACTATGTGTTATAGTCCATACGATGTGTTATATGTTATAGTCCACACTATGTGTTATAGTCCACACTATGTGTTATATGTTATAGTCCACACTATGTGTTATAGTCCATACGATGTGTTATATGTTATAGTCCACACTATGTGTCATAGTCCACACTATGTGTTACATGTTATAGTCCACACTATGTGTTATAGTCCATATTATGTGTTATAGTCCACACTATGTGTTATAGTCCACACTATGTGTTATAGTCCACACTATGTGTTATATGTTATAGTCCACACTTTATGTGTTATAGTCCACGCTATCTGTTACAGTCCACACTATTTGTTATAGTCCACACTATTTGTTATAGTCCACACTATGTGTTATATGTTATAGTCCACACTATGTGTTATAGTCCACACTTTGTGTTATAGTCCACACGATGTGTTATTGTCCACACTATGTGTTATAGTCCATACGATGTCTTATATGTTATAGTCCACACTATGTGTTATAGTCCACACTATGTGTTATATGTTAAAGTCCACTCTATGTGTTATAGTCCACACTATGTGTTATATGTTATCGTCCACACTATTTGTTATAGTCCATACGACGTGTTATATGTTATAGTCCACACTATGTGTTATAGTCCACACTATGTGTTATATGTTATAGTCCACACTATGTGTTATAGTCCACACTATGTGTTATAGTCCAAACGATGTGTTATTGTCCACACTATGTGTTATATGTTATAGTCCACACCATATGTTATAGTCCACACTATGTGTTATAGTCCACGTTATTTGTTATAGTCCACGCTATGTGTTATAGTCCACACGATGTGTTATTGTCCACACTATGTGTTATATCTTATAGTCCACGCTATATGTTATAGTCCACACTATGTGTTATAGTCCACGCTATCTGTTACAGTCCACGCTATTTGTTATAGTCCACACCATGTGTTATAGTCCATACGATGTGTTATAGTCCACAGTATGTGTTATAGTCCACACTATGTGTTATAGTCCACACTATTTGTTATAGTCCACACTATTTGTTATAGTCCACACTATGTGTTATAGTCCACACTATAGTCCACGCTATTTATAGTCCACACTGTGTAATAGTTATGTCCACTATGTGTTATAGTCCACGTGTTATATGTTATAGTCCACACTATGTGTTATATGTGTTATAGTTATTTATATGTTATAGTCCACACTATGTGTTATGTGTTATAGTCCACACCATGTGTTATATGTTCTATAGTCCACACTATATGTTATAGTCCACACTATGTGTTATATGTTATAGTCCACACTATGTGTTATAGTCCACACTTTGTGTTATAGTCCACGCTATGTGTTATTGTCCACACTATGTGTTATATGTTATAGTCCACACTATGTGTTATAGTCCACACTATGTGTTATAGTCCACGCTATGTGTTATAGTCCACGCTATGTGTTATAGTCCACACTATGTGTTATAGTCCACACGATGTGTTATAGTCCACAGTATGTGTTATAGTCCACGCTATGTGTTATAGTCCACACGATGTGTTATAGTCCACACTATGTGTACGATGTATAGTCCACGCTATATGTTATAGTCCACACTATATAGTCCACACTAGTCCACTGTCCACTTATATGTTATAGTCCACACTATTTGTTATAGTCCACACTATATGTTATAGTCCACACTATGTGTTATAGTCCACGTTATCTGTTACAGTCCACGCTATTTGTTATAGTCCACACTAAGTGTTATAGTCCATACGATGTGTTATAGTCCACAGTATGTGTTATAGTCCACACTATGTGTTATAGTCCACACTGTGTAATAGTTCACACTATGTGTTATAGTCCACACTAGGTGTTATATGTTATAGTCCACACTATGTGTTATAGTCCACGTTATTTGCTATAGTCCACGCTATGTGTTATAGTCCACACGATGTGTTATTGTCCACACTATGTGTTATATGTTCTAGTCCACGCTATATGTTATAGTCCACACTATGTGTTATATGTTATAGTCCACACTATGTGTTATAGTCCACACTTTGTGTTATAGTCCACACGATGTGTTATTGTCCACACTATGTGTTATATGTTATAGTCCACACTATATGTTATAGTCCACACTATGTGTTATAGTCCACGCTATCTGTTACAGTCCACACTATTTGTTATAGTCCACACTATGTGTTATAGTCCATACGATGTGTTATAGTCCACAGTATGTGTTATAGTCCACGCTATGTGTTATAGTCCACACGATGTGTTATTGTCCACACTATGTGTCATATGTTATAGTCCACGCTATATGTTATAGTCCACACTATGTGTTATAGTCCACGCTATCTGTTACAGTCCACACTATTTGTTATAGTCCACACTATATGTTATAGTCCACACTATGTGTTATAGTCCACGCTATCTGTTACAGTCCACACTATCTGTTATAGTCCACACTATGTGTTATAGTCCATACGATGTGTTATAGTCCACAGTATGTGTTATAGTCCACAGTATGTGTTATAGTCCACACTATGTGTTATAGTCCACACTATTTGTTATAGTCCACACTATTTGTTATAGTCCACACTATGTGTTATAGTCCACACTGTGTAATAGTTCACACTATGTGTTATAGTCCACACTAGGTGTTATATGTTATAGTCCACACTATGTGTTATAGTCCACGTTATTTGCTATAGTCCACGCTATGTGTTATAGTCCACACGATGTGTTATAGTCCACACTATGTGTTATATGTTCTAGTCCACGCTATATGTTATAGTCCACACTATGTGTTATATGTTATAGTCCACACTATGTGTTGTAGTCCACACTTTGTGTTATAGTCCACACGATGTGTTATTGACCACACTATGTGTTATATGTTATAGTCCACACTATATGTTATAGTCCACACTATGTGTTATAGTCCACGCTATCTGTTATAGTCCACACTATGTGTTATAGTCCACACTATGTGTTATAGTCCATACGATGTGTTATAGTCCACAGTATGTGTTATAGTCGACGCTTTGTGTTATAGTCCACACGATGTGTTATTGTCCACACTATGTGTTATATGTTATAGTCCACGCTATATGTTATAGTCCACAGTATGTGTTATAGTCCACGCTATCTGTTACAGTCCACACTATTTGTTATAATCCACACTATGTGTTATAGTCCATACGATGTGTTATAGTCCACAGTATGTGTTATAGTCCACGCTATGTGTTATAGTCCACACGATGTGTTATTGTCCACACTATGTGTTATATGTTATAGTCCACGCTATATGTTATAGTCCACACTATGTGTTATATGTTATAGTCCACACGATGTGTTATAGTCCACACTATGTGTTATATGTTATAGTCCACACTATGTGTTATAGTCCACACTATGTGTTATAGTCCACACTATGTGTTATAGTCCACACTATGTGTTATAGTCCACACTATGTGTTATAGTCCACGCTATGTTATAGTCCACACTATGTGTTATAGTCCACACTATGTGTTATAGTCCACGCTATCTGTTACAGTCCACACTATTTGTTATAGTCCACACTATATGTTATAGTCCACACTATGTGTTATAGTCCACGCTATCTGTTACAGTCCACACTATTTGTTATAGTCCACACTATGTGTTATAGTCCATACGATGTGTTATAGTCCACAGTATGTGTTATAGTCCACACTATGTGTTATAGTCCACACTATTTGTTATAGTCCACACTATGTGTTATAGTCCACACTATGTGTTATAGTCCACTCTGTGTAATAGTTCACACTATGTGTTATAGTCCACACTATGTGTTATAGTCCACGTTATTTGTTATAGTCCACGCTATGCGTTATAGTCCACACCATATGTTATATGTTATTGTCCACACGATGTGTTATAGTCCACACTATATGTTACAGTCCACACTATGTGTTATAGTCCACACTATATGTTACAGTCCACACTATGTGTTATAGTCCACACTATATGTTATAGTCCACACTATGTGTTATAGTCCACGCTATCTGTTACAGTCCACACTATTTGTTATAGTCCACACTATGTGTTATAGTCCATACTATGTGTTATAGTCCACACTATGTGTTATAGTCCACACTATGTGTTATAGTCCACACTATGTGTTATAGTCCACACTATTTGTTATAGTCCACACTATGTGTTATAGTCCACACTATGTGTTATAGTCCACACTGTGTAATAGTTCACACTATGTGTTATAGTCCACACTATGTGTTATATGTTATAGTTCACACTATGTGTTATAGTCCACGTTATTTGTTATAGTCCACGCTATGCGTTATAGTCCACACCATGTGTTATATGTTACTGTCCACACTATGTGTTATAGTCCACACTATGTGTTACAGTCCACACTATGTGTTATAGTCCACACGATGTGTTATAGTCCACACTATGTGTTATAGTCCACACTGTGTTATAGTCCACACTATGTGTTATAGTCGACACTGTTTGTTATAGTCCACACAATGTGTTATAGTCCACACTATGTGTTATAGTCCATACGATGTGTTATAGTCCACACTGTGTTATAGTCCACACTATGTGTTATAGTCCACACTATTTGTTATAGTCCACACTATGTGTTATAGTCCACACTGTGTTATAGTCCACACTATGTGTTATGGTCCACACTATTTGTTTTAGTCCACACCATGTGTTATAGTCCACACTGTGTTATAGTCCACACTATGTGTTATAGTCCACACTATTTGTTATAGTCCACACCATATGTTATAGTCCACACTGTGTTATAGTCCACACTATGTGTTATAGTCGACACTGTTTGTTATAGTCCACACTATGTGTTATAGTCCACACTATTTGTTATAGTCCACACCATGTGTTATAGTCCACACTGTGTTATAGTCCACACTATGTGTTATAGTCCACACTATGTGTTATAGTCCACACTATGTGTTATAGTCCACACTATGTGTTATAGTCCGCACTATGTGTTATAGTCCACACTATGTGTTATAGTCCACACTCTGTGTTATAGTCGACGCTATTTGTTATAGTCCACACTATGTGTTATAGTCCACACTATGTGTTATTGTCCACACGATATGTTATAGTCCACACTATATGTTATAGTCCACACGATGTGTTAAAGTCCACACTATGTGTTATAGTCCATATGTGTTATAGTCCACACGAGGTGTTATAGTCCACACTATGTGTTATAATCCGTCTAATTTGGAGATAAGCATACTGTGGTTTCATGTAAGTTATCTGTAAAATGTTATTGCACTAAATATTCCGTAAAATGAATTGAGCTTTACACGTCATCTTAAGATGTCTAGCGGTTAGAACAATCGAAAAAAACAAACATTATCATAAATAAAGGTATAGTTTTTTGATGACGTGACAATTGAATGACGTTATCCCGTCACTGCGCCATTCTAGTGTGCCCGCTCGTAATCGAACCATTTTACATTACGTCACAATGGATGTACTCTGTCCAATATTCACTCGGATTATCAACTCTAGCCTCGAAACAGGAACTGTTCCATCTCAGTTCAAAACTGCTGTGATAAAACCACTTCTTAAGAAGCCGTCTCTTGACGCCAACTCCTTGCGACATAACAGGCCAGTTTCCAATCTGCCATTTCTGTCAAAGGTTCTGGAGAAGGCGGTGAAGATCCGTCTTTTAGAGCATTTAGAACAGGAACAGTTATTATATGAATTCCAATCAGCATACAGACACAGGCATAGCACCGAGACTGCTCTTGTCCGAGTGGTAAATGATCTGTGCATGGCAGCGGATTCTGGAAAAGTATCTCTCCTAGTGTTGCTGGATTTATCATCAGCCTTTGACACGATTGACCATCAGAAGTTGTTATCCAGGCTAAAGACTGATTTTGGATCGCATGACACAGTTCTGGCATGGTTTGCCTCATATCTGTCAGATAGGAGCCAGTCAGTTGTTGTGAAGACCGTCCACTCACAAAGAGTTCCTCTATCCTGTGGCGTACCCCAGGGGTCTGTCCTGGGGCCCATCTTGTTTACCCTCTACACGAAGCAGTTGTGTCAGCTCCTTGTAGAAGAGAAAATGAACAATCACTTGTATGCTGACGACACCCAGATGTATGACTCGTTTGAAATAGAGCAGGAGGAACAGCACAAGACATGGGCAAAGATGGAACATTCCATCTCTGATGTCAAAGAATGGATGACTCTGAACATGCTTCAGCTAAATGAGGAGAAGACGGAAGCTGCTGTTATGGGGCCTAAGACCAAGCTTTCCAAGTTGTGTCAGGACAAACTACACATTAACCAGACAAGCATCGATATGTCCCCTGTTGTGAAGAATCTAGGCGTCCTAATTGATGCTGGATTATCGATGGAACAGCAAGTGAACAACATATGTAAAAGTTGTTACTTTCAACTAAGAAACTTGGGGAAAATCCGTCATCTCATAACTGAGGATTCAGCTGCAAAGCTCGCTCGTTGCCTGATTCTGACACGCATAGACTACTGCAACAGTCTGCTTGCAAACATACCAGCAACACTCCTAAGTAAGCTTCAAAAAAGTTCAAAGTCAAGCGGCGAGGATAGTCACCAGATCTCCCTCAAGAATGCACATAACACCAGTGCTTAAGGCGTTACATTGGCTCCCAGTAGCGGCGAGAGTGGACTTTAAAATCATCATCCTGGCATATCAGTGCGTTCACAATCTAGCCCCATCATACCTGTGTGACATTGTATGTATGTACATTCCACCACGTTCCCTCAGGTCTGAGAATCAACAGAGACTCATAGTGCCATCATGGGAGAAAATGTCCTTTGGTTACAAGTCCTTTAGTGTTGCAGCTGCCACTAAATGGAACTCACTGCCAGATTTTCTCAAAGACGTCCAGTCGTTGGAACAATTTAAGTGTCTCCTAAAGACTCATCTGTTCCATTTGTACTTTTAAAGTGACCTTGTACTGCTACTAGTTTTTACTTCTTTTCCTTGACTCTTGTATGCGCTATGAGCACGCCCCAGTGGAGTTTGGCGCCATATAAATGGACATTATTTTTATTATTAATGTAAGGGACGTCACGATGCATGTCAGTTGTCATCGCCTCGTGCGGCCTCCTACAGTAAACTACTCCGTTGCATCCCGTTTCTTGGTTTGCAGTTGCTTCACGCAGCTAACATCACTGGTGGAAACATTACGTTTATGTTTTACGACGGTTAAAATGTGTAAATTCGACTAACAAGTTTTCAGCGACGCGGTAACGTTCGTAATGTTTACATTCCCACAATGCAATCGTGGAATGTCGCTTGACTACTGAACATCCTCTGGATGTACTGATCTAAACTTACGCTGGTAGTAGAAATGCAACGTTCACATTGCCCCATAAGGTTTACGTTAATGACAGATGTAATTAAAATAATTCAGAGAAGATATTTAATCAGAACGTAAACCGTCACCAAACTGTTATCATTGTTTTTTTCTGGTAACGTTCGTCTTAACGTAGGGGGGCAGACACATCAATAGAACAGCGCGCCAGTTAGCCCTGTGCGAGGCACCTAGTAATGTGACATGGACCAGGGTAACCCTAGTCTGTCATACCGACCCTTGAACAAATAAACTCAGTACAGCCCACGCAAGTCTAGAATGTGTGATATGCGCAGATTACTACTGTATCAGTAGATTCTCTGGGGTCATTTTTATTATATTTTATGAATATAATATAGGAACCGTTATTTTTGTAAATATGTTCATCTCAGAGACGTGTTGTTTGTCTACCTAGCTAATTCGGACCGCTGGGACATATATATTGTATGTATGTAAGTACTGCGTAATATACATCCATGTAGTGAATGTCATCCCCTGTGTATGTGTGTACGGTACCTTATATACTCCACGCTATGTGTTATAGTCCACATGTAAGTACTGCGTAATATACATCCATGTAGTGAATGTCATCCCCTGTGTATGTGTGTACGGTACCTTATACACTCCACGCTATGTGTTATAGTTCCCCAGTAAGTACTGCGCAATATACATTCATGTAGTGAATGTCATCCCCTGTGTATGTGTGTACGGTACCTCATATACTCCACGCTATGTGTTATAGTCCACATGTAAGTACTGCGTAATATACATCCATGTAGTGAATGTCATCCCCTGTGTATGTGTGTACGGTACCTCATATACTCCACGCTATGTGTTATAGTCCACATGTAAGTACTGCGTAATATACATCCATATAGTGAATGTCATCCCCTGTGTATGTGTGTACGGTACCTTATATACTCCACGCTATGTGTTATAGTCCACATGTAAGTACTGCGGAATATACCATGTCACCATGAATAGACAATGCCATATAGAAAGTGGTCAATTATAATATATGTCACCATGAATAGACAATGCCATATAGAAAGTGGTCAAACATAATATATGCCATATAGAAAGTGGTCAAATATAACATATGCCATATAGAAAGTGGTCAATTATAATATATGTCACCATGAATAGACAATGCCATATAGAAAGTGGTCAAATATAACATATGCCATATAGAAAGTGGTCAAATATAATATATGCCATATAGAAAGTTGTCAAATATAATATATGTCACCATGAATAGACAATGCCATATAGAAAGTGGTCAAATATAATATATGCCATATAGAAAGTGGTCAAATATAATATATGTCACCATGAATAGACAATGCCATATAGAAAGTGGTCAAATATAATATATGTCACCATGAATAGACAATGCCATATAGAGAGAAGGCCAAACATAATATATGTCACCATGAATAGACAATGCCATATAGAAAGAGGTCAAACATAATATATGTCACCATGAATAGACAATATATAGGTTGCTTTCTACATCTGTCTTTAATCACCTGAAGAAGGGGCAAGAAGTAGCCTAGAAACGTTGTGTTATACAATAAACAAGAAGTTGCCATCCATATACTCGTCTTATATATTCACCAACTTCTAAATGCCTCTCGAGAATCCCCTAGCTTGCTATCATAAAAAGATATCACTATGGAGAACAATAAAAACGGGCTGTAGATCGACATACTACGGACCATGGGGACTTAGAGTACTACTGCTACCTGCATAGACCCCAGCTGGTCCTTCGTTCATCTCTTGCCGAGTGTTGCGCAGCCATACATTAAGAGAACATATATTCTACGAGCAGAACCACGGAGAGTGAAAAATACTTTGAATGAAATGGGACTTCCGTTCCCTTTCTGGGACAATTATTATAGAGATTATTACAAGTGATTCTAATATATTGATCAAAAGGTAGTTTAGTCCCTGAGATGAAAAATATATTTTGTAAAGGGTATTGTAAAATATCGCAGTCTTTTTCAAACAGACAAAAATCTAGACTTGTCAGAGTAGATATGCGCGGGATTCACTTCCGGTACAGGCCAAGGTTAGTGTTAAGTACCAAAATGTCATCTGTGTAAACGGAATAAAATGGGGGCGATTTTGTTATCTGCAGCTGCTTGAATGATGTCATTGTTCCGCCATTGTCGTTCATAAAGTCAACCACGGGACTCGACACAGATGGAGTATCACCGTTATGAAAGAAAGATCACTCATTAGAACTTACCAACACGAAACTCTGAAGAGAAGAACAAGAGAAAAAAGGAAAGGGGTCTGTGGATGAGACGATGTTTTGAAGGCATGTGCATGAGGACGAGAGAAAGACGACTGTGTCTGTGTTGTGGCAGGTCGTTCTGGAGGCTGAAGTGTAGAGCAGCGTGCTCGTCGGGATAGAAATAGATTATATATACAACAAATGGAAAACTCTCAAGCTTCGTTATCCTCTTATCATAATCATTCGTTGTACCTTCGCAACAGAGGATGTGCAAATTCTTGAAGAACTATTTCTAAATTCTGTTGAAAATGCCAGGTACTGGCAAAAATGAGTGAACGTTCATCGTCTCATGCCAGCCTAATGGCTGCGGCATGTGGGACAGCCAGTAGTGCCTGGGTATCATGACATACAAGTTTATCCAGATATTTCTATGTTAAACTTATAAGTGAAAGTTTAAGTCTGGGATGTGAAAATGGCAAAATATCTTGATTTGCAATTCCATGGGAACATGTTTTCCAAAAATATCGAGGATGTACAAAACATACTAAATTGATTGACCTACTATTATAAATTTATTGTCTATACAAAAGTAGAATTACTGAGAATGAAATTAGTGGATGATGAACTTTGCTCATTTTGTAATTTAATGTCAGAAAATTTGATACACGTTTATTGGGAATGTGAATGTGTGAAAACATTCTGGTTGAAACTGAAAGAATATATTGAAGATAAATCATCAAAACATGTTACCCTGACAAAATATACAGTCTTAATTGGCGGAAATAATACCGACCTAATGAACCATATACGGCTTGCTGGTAAAACATACACTACAGTGAAAACCTAAAGATACTTACAACGTAAAGCGACCTGTATGTATTTGACGAGTATTGTCGGTAGCGTGTTCTACAGAGGTTTTATATGTTCCAGTAGCTAGTACAAAACGGACGTCTGAAGAGGTTTATGAACGTTGCAGTGGAAGCTATGGCTATTGTCAGGGAATATATTTTGGTGGTCCATAAAAGTGGGCACTTCTTATTTCAACATTTAGCCCACAACGTTTCTGTCGTATAGCTCTTTATCAAATACTTCACTGTGACAAAGTTACAAATAAGCGTAGTCTAAACCTTCCCCTTGTCCACCAGCAAGTAGATATTCCTCGCTAGTGTACGTAGCATGCTTGGTCCAAGTTAACGAGCTGTGAATTTGTAGACAGACTCCACCGGGAGACCGGGCACCTACTGAGATGAAAATAGACCAATATATTCCATATGGTTGGATTTCAGCATTGTAGCATGCATATTATCATGCAAGGAAATCAAATGATACACAACCAACTGTATTGTCTTGTATTTCCATAATTATTCCAAACGTATAGGTGCCAACATAGGTGCCAAACATTTCAAATCAATTTCCTAACTATTTCTGCATCTCGATATTTAATGGAAATGTTTTAAACGTCTGAAATAAGGACTGAAGTAGTAAACAGTCCCAATTATTCCACAATGTCATTAATCTGGTTTCATGTCCCTTGGCACATATGCATAATTCACTTGCCTTGAAAATGGACGGGTATGGACACTGACGTAAAAGAGTGCATTTCTATAACATTTCCAAACATAACCAAACTAAGCATACTGAATATAACCAAATGTTTCGGAACACTTGATAAGGAGTGGATTACCATCAAAACAAATACTGTTCCAAACGTTAAGAATTCGTGCTTAATTTGTATAACGTATGGTCAATACTGTAGCAGATTGTATAACGTATTGTCAGTAATGTAGCAGATTGTATAACGTATGGTCACTACTGTAGCAGATTGTATAACGTATGGTCAAAACAGTAGCAGATTGTATAACGTATGGTCAGTAATGTAGCAGATTGTATAACGTATGGTCAATACTGTAGCAGATTGTATAACGTATTGTCAGTAATGTAGCAGATTGTATAACGTATTGTCAATACTGTAGCAGATTGTATAACGTATGGTCAGTAATGTAGCAGGTTGTATAATGTATGGTCAATACTGTAGTGGAATGTATAACGTATGGTCAATACTGTAGCAGATTATATAACGTATGGTCAATACTGTAGCAGATTGTATAACGTATGGTCAATACTGTAGCAGATTGTATAACGTATGGTCAATACTGTAGCAGATTATATAACGTATGGTCAATACTGTAGCAGATTTTATAACGTATGGTCAATACTGTAGCAGATTGTATAACGTATGGTCAGTACTGTAGCAGATTGTATGTTGTGGTGTATGGAGTAGTGTGGTGCGATGTGGTATGATGTGGTGTATTGTGTAATATGGTGCAATGTGGTATTATGTCGTGTATGGTTTAGTGTTTTGCGATGTGGTATGATTTGGTGTATGGTGTAATGTGGTGCAATGTGGTATGATGTGGTGTATGGTGTAGTGTGGTGCGATGTGGTATGATGTGGTGTATGGTATAGTGTGGTGCGATGTGGTATGATGTGGTGTATGGTATAGTGTGGTGCGATGTGGTATGATGTGGTGTATGGTATAGTGTGGTGCGATGTGGTATGATGTGGTGTATGGTATAGTGTGGTGCGATGTGGTATGATGTGGTGTATGGTATAGTGTGGTGCGATGTGGTATGATGTGTTGTATGGTGTAGTGTGGTGTGATGTGGTATGATGTGGTGTATGGTGTAGTGTGGTGCGATGTGGTATGATGTGTTGTATGGTGTAGTGTGGTGCGATGTGGTATGTTGTGGTGTATGGTGTAGTGCTGTGCGATGTGGTATGATGTGATGTATGGAGTAGAGTGGTGCGATGTGGTATGATGTGGTGTATGGTGTAGTGTGGTGCGATGTGGTATGATGTGGTGTATGGTATAGTGTGGTGCGATGTGGTATGATGTGTGTTGTATGGTGTAGTGTGGTGCGATGTAGTATGATGTGGTTTATGGTATAGTGTGGTACGATATGGTATGTTGTGGTGTATGGTGCAGGGTGGTGCGATGTGGTATGATGTGGTGTATGGTGTAATGTTTTGCGATGTGGTATTATTTGGTGTATGGTGTAGTGTGGTGCGATGTGGTATGATGTGCTGTTGTATGGTGTAGAGTGGTGCGATGTGGTATGATGTGGTGTATGGTGTAGTGTGGTGAGATGTGGATTTTATGTGGTGTATGGTGTAGTGTTGTGCGATGTGGTATGTTGTGGTGTATTGTGTAGTGTGGTGAGATGTGGATTTTATGTGGTGTATGGTGTAATGTGGTGCGGTGTGGTATGTTGTGGTGTATGGTGTAGTCTGGTGCGGTGTGGTATGTTGTGGTGTATGGTGTAGTGTGGTGCGATGTGGTATGATGTGGTGTATGGTGTAGTGTGGTGCGGTGTGGTATGTTGTGGTGTATGGTGTAGTGTGGTGCGATGTGGTATGATTTGGTGTATGGTGTAGTGTGGTGCGGTGTGGTATGTTGTGGTGTATGGTGTAGTGTGGTGCGGTGTGGTATGTTGTGGTGTATGGTGTAGTGTGGTGCGATGTGGTATGATGTGGTGTATGGTGTAGTGTGGTGGGATGTGGTATGATGAGGTGTATGGTGTAGAGTATTGCGGTGTGGTATGATGTGGTGTATGGAGTAGCGTGGTGCGATGTGGTATGATGTGGTGTATGGAGTAGTCTGGTGCGATGTGGTATGATGTGGTGTATGGTGTAGTGTGGTGCGATGTGGTATAATGGTATATGGTGTATGTGGTGTATGGTGGTGTGTGCGATGTGGTATGATGTGGTGTATGGTGTAGCGTGGTGCGATGTGGTATGATGTTGTGTATGGAGTAGTGTGGTGCGATGTGGTATGATGTGGTGTATGGTGTAGTGTGGTGCGATGTGGTATGATGTGGTGTATGGAGTAGTGTGGTGCGATGTGGTATGTTGTGTGTGTGTAGTCTGTTGTGGTGTAGTGTGTAGATGATGTGATATGGTGTGGAGTATGGTGTAGTGTGGTGCGATGTGGTATGATGTGGTGTATGGTGTAGTGTGGTCTGTTGTGGTGTATGATGTAGTGTGGTGCGATGTGGTATGATGTGGTGTATGGTGTAGTGTGGTGCGATGTGGTATGATGTGGTGTATGGTGTAGTGTGGTGCGATGTGGTATGATGTATGGTGTATGGTGTAGTGTGGTGCGATGTGGTATGATGTGGTGTATGGTGTAGTGTGGTGCGGTGTGGTATGATGTGGTGTATGGTGTAGTGTGGTGCGATGTGGTATGATGTGGTGTATGGTGTAGTGTGGTGCGATGTGGTATGATGTGGTGTATGGTGTAGTGTGGTGCGATGTGGTATGATGTGGTGTATGGTGTAGTGTGGTGCGATGTGGTATGATGTGTGGTGTATGGTGTAGTGTGGTGCGATGTGGTATGATGTGGTGTATGGTGTAGTGTGGTGCGATGTGGTATGATGTGGTGTATGGTGTAGTGTGGTGCGATGTGTGGTATGATGTGGTGTATATGTGTAGTGTGGTGCGATGTGGTATGATGTGGTGTATGGTGTAGTGTGGTGCGATGTGGTATGATGTGGTGTATGGTGTAGTGTGGTGCGATGTGGTATGATGTGGTGTATGGTGTAGTGTGGTGCGATGTGGTATGATGTGGTGTATGGTGTAGTGTGTGGTGCGATGTGGTATGTTGTGGTGTATGGTGTAGTGTGGTGCGATGTGGTATGATGTGGTGTATGGGAGTAGTGTGGTGCGATGTGGTATGATGTGGTGTATGGTGTAGTGTGGTGCGATGTGGTATGATGTGGTGTATGGTGTAGTGTGTGGTGTGGTGTGGTATGATGTGGTGTATGGTGTAGTGTGGTGCGATGTGGTATGATGTGGTGTATGGTGTAGTGTGGTGCGATGTGGTATGATGTGTAGTGTATGTGTAGTGTATGGTGTAGTGTGGTGCGATGTGGTATGATGTGGTGTATGGTGTAGTGTGGTGCGTGTGTGGTATGATGTGGTGTATGGTGTAGTGTGGTGCGATGTGGGTATGTGATGTGGTGTATGGTGTAGTGTGGTGCGATGTGGTATGATGTGGTGTATGGTGTAGTGTGTGGTGCGATGTGGTATGATGTGGTGTATGGTGTAGTGTGGTGCGATGTGGTATGATGTGGTGTATGGTGTGTATAGTGTAGTGTGGTGCGATGTGGTATGATGAGTGTATGGTGTAGTGTGGTGCGATGTGGTATGATGTGGTGTATGGTGTAGTGTGGTGTGCAGTGATGTGTGGTATGATGTGTGTATGGTGTAGTGTGGTGCGATGTGGTATGATGTGGTGTATGGTGTAGTGTGGTGCGATGTGGTATGATGTGTATGGTGTATGGTGTGATGTGGTGGTGTGGTGTATAGTGTAGTGGTGCGATGTGGTATGGTGTAGTGTATGGTGTAGTGTGGTGCGTGTGGTATGGTGTGGTGTATGGTGTAGTGTGGTGCGATGTGGTATGATGTGGTGTATGGTGTAGTGTAGTGTGGTGCGATGTGGTATGATGTGGTGTATGGTGTAGTGTGGTGCGATGTGGTATGATGTGGTGTATGGTGTAGTGTGGTGGTGTGGTATGGTGTGATGTGAGTGTATGTGTGTAGTAGTGGTGCGATGTGGTATGATGTGGTGTATGGTGTAGTGTGGTGCGATGTGGTATGATGTGGTGTATGGTGTAGTGTGGTGCGATGTGGTATGATGTGGTGTATGGTGTAGTGTGGTGCGATGTGGTATGATGTGGTGTATGGTGTAGTGTGGTGCGATGTGGTATGATGTGGTGTATGGTGTAGTGTGGTGCGAGTGTGGTATGATGTGGTGTATGGTGTAGTGTGGTGCGATGTGGTATGATGTAGTGTATGGTGTAGTGTGGTGCGATGTGGTATGATGTGGTGTATGGTGTAGTGTGGTGCGATGTGGTATGATGTGATGTATGGTGTAGTGTGGTGCGATGTGGTATGTTGTGGTGTATGGTGTAGTGTGGTGCGATGTGGTATGATGTGGTGTATGGTGTAGTGTGGTGCGATGTGGTATGATGTGGTGTATGGTGTAGTGTGGTGTAGCGTGGTGGGATCTGGTGTGATGTGGTGTATGGTGTAGTGTTGTGCGGTTGTGGTATGATGTGGTGTATGATGTGGTGTGGTATGATGTGTGGTATGGTGTGGTGTATGATGTAGTGTGGTGCGATGTGGTATGTTGTGGTGTATGGTGTAGTGTGGTGCAGTGTGGTATGATGTGGTGTATGGTGTAGTGTGGTGCGATGTGGTATGATGTGGTGTATGGTGTAGTGTGGTGCGTGTGGTATATGATGTGGTGTATGATGTAGTGTGGTGCGATGTGGTATGTTGTGGTGTATGGTGTAGTGTGGTGCGATGTGGTATGATGTAGTGTATGTGTAGTGTGGTGCGATGTGGTATGATGTGGTGTATGTAGTGTATGGTGTAGTGTGGTGCGATGTGGTATGATGTGGTGTATGGTGTAGTGTGGTGCGATGTGGTATGATGTGGTGTATGGTGTAGTGTGGTGCGAGTGTGGTATGTTGTGGTGTATGGTGTAGTGTGGTAGTGTGGTATGATGTGGTGTATGGTGTAGTGTGGTGCGATGTGGTATGATGTGGTGTATGGTGTAGTGTGGTGCGATGTGGTATGATGTGGTGTATGGTGTAGTGTGGTGCGATGTGGTATGATGTGGTGTATGGTGTAGTGTAGTGTGGTGCGGTGTGGTATGATGTGGTGTATGGTGTAGTGTGGTGCGATGTGGTATGATGTGGTGTATGGTGTAGTGTGTGGTGCGATGTGGTATGATGTATGGTGTAGTGTGTGTAGTGTGGTATGATATGGTGTATGGTGTAGTGTGGTGCGATGTGTATGTGGTGTAGTGTGGTGTAGATGTGGTGCGATGTGGTATATGTGTGGTGTATGGTGTAGTGTGTGGTGCGATGTGGTATGATGTGGTGTATGGTGTAGTGTGGTGCGATGTGGTATGATATGATGTGGTGTATGGTGTAGTGTGGTGCGATGTGGTATGATGTGGTGTATGGTGTAGTGTGGTGCGGTGTGTGGTATGATGTGGTGTATGGTGTAGTGTGGTGCAGTGTGGTATGATGTAGTGTATGGTGTAGTGTGGTGCGATGTGGTATGATGTGTGGTGTATGGTGTAGTGTGGTGCGATGTGGTATGATGTGGTGTATGGTGTAGTGTGGTGCGATGTGGTATGATGTGGTGTATGGTGTAGTGTGGTGCGATGTGTGGTATGATGTGGTGTATGGTGTAGTGTGGTGCGATGTGGTATGATGTGGTGTATGGTGTAGTGTGGTGCGATGTGGTATGATGTGGTGTATGGTGTAGTGTGGTGCAGTGTGGTATGATGTGTAGTGTATGGTGTAGTGTGGTGCGATGTGGTATGATGTGGTGTATGGTGTAGTGTGGTGCGGTGTGGTATGATGTGGTGTATGGTGTAGTGTGGTGCGATGTGGTATGATGTGGTGTATGGTGTAGTGTGGTGCGGTGTGGTATGATGTGGTGTATGGTGTAGTGTGGTGCGATGTGGTATGATGTGGTGTATGGTGTAGTGTGGTGCGATGTGGTATGATGTGGTGTATGGTGTAGTGTGGTGCGATGTGTG
The DNA here is from genome assembly GCF_003918875.1 of Haliotis rubra. Taxonomy (NCBI): domain Eukaryota; kingdom Metazoa; phylum Mollusca; class Gastropoda; order Lepetellida; family Haliotidae; genus Haliotis; species Haliotis rubra. The sequence continues at coordinate 185,008 of NW_025765222.1, read as the reverse complement.
GTATGATGTGGTGTATGGTGTAGTGTGGTGCGATGTGGTATGTTGTGGTGTATGGTGTAGTGTGGTGTGTGGTATGATGTGGTGTATGGTGTAGTGTGGTGCGATGTGGTATGATGTGGTGTATGGTGTAGTGTGGTGCGATGTGGTATGATGTGGTGTATGGTGTAGTGTGGTGCGATGTGGTATGATGTGGTGTATGGTGTAGTGTGGTGCGATGTGGTATGATGTGGTGTATGGTGTAGTGTGGTGCGATGTGGTATGATGTGGTGTATGGTGTAGTGTGGTGCGATGTGGTATGATGTGGTGTATGGTGTAGTGTGGTGCGATGTGGTATGATGTGGTGTATGGTGTAGTGTGGTGCGATGTGGTATGATGTGGTGTATGGTGTAGTGTGGTGCGATGTGGTATGATGTGGTGTATGATGTAGTGTGGTGCGATGTGGTATGATGTGGTGTATGGTGTAGTGTGGTGCGATGTGGTATGATGTGGTGTATGGTGTAGTGTGGTGCGATGTGGTATGATGTGGTGTATGGTGTAGTGTGGTGCGATGTGGTATGATGTGGTGTATGGTGTAGTGTGGTGCGATGTGGTATGATGTGGTGTATGGTGTAGTGTGGTGCGATGTGGTATGATGTGGTGTATGGTGTAGTGTGGTGCGATGTGGTATGTTGTGGTGTATGGTGTAGTGTGGTGCGATGTGGTATGATGTGGTGTATGGTGTAGTGTGGTGCGATGTGGTATGATGTGGTGTATGGTGTAGTGTGGTGCGATGTGGTATGTTGTGGTGTATGGTGTAGTGTGGTGCGATGTGGTATGATGTGGTGTATGATGTAGTGTGGTGCGATGTGGTATGATGTGGTGTATGGTGTAGTGTGGTGCGATGTGGTATGTTGTGGTGTATGGTGTAGTGTGGTGCGGTGTGGTATGATGTGGTGTATGGTGTAGTGTGGTGCCATGTGGTATGATGTGGTGTATGGTGTAGTGTGGTGCGATGTGGTATGATGTGGTGTATGGTGTAGTGTGGTGCGATGTGGTATGTTGTGGTGTATGGTGTAGTGTGGTGCGGTGTGGTATGATGTGGTGTATGGTGTAGTGTGGTGCCATGTGGTATGATGTGGTGTATGGTGTAGTGTGGTGCGATGTGGTATGTTGTGGTGTATGATGTAGTGTGGTGCGATGTGGTATGATGTGGTGTATGATGTAGTAGTGTGGTGCGATGTGGTATGTTGTGGTGTATGGTGTAGTGTGGTGTATGATGTGGTATGATGTAGTGTATGGTGTAGTGTGGTGTGGTGTGGTATGATGATATGTGGTGTATGGTGTAGTGTGGTGCGATGTGGTATGATGTGGTGTATGGTGTAGTGTGGTGCGATGTGGTATGATGTAGTGTATGGTGTAGTGTGGTGCGATGTGGTATGATGTGGTGTATGGTGTAGTGTGGTGCGATGTGGTGAGTATGATGTGGTGTATGGTGTAGTATGTGTGGTGCGATGTGGTATGATGTAGTGTATAGTGTATGTAGTGTGGTGCGATGTGGTATGATGTGGTGTATGCATGTAGTGTGGTGCGATGTGGTATGATGATGTGGTGTATGGTGTAGTGTGGTGCGATGTGGTATGATGTGGTGTATGGTGTAGTGTGGTGCGATGTGGTATGATGTGGTGTATGTAGTAGTGTGGTGCGATGTGGTATGATGTGGTGTATGGTGTAGTGTGGTGCGATGTGGTATGATGTAGTGTATGGTGTAGTGTGGTGCGATGTGGTATGATGTGGTGTATGGTGTAGTGTGGTGCGATGTGTGGTATGATGTGGTGTATGGTGTAGTGTGGTGCGATGTGGTATGATGTGGTGTATGGTGTAGTGTGGTGCGATGTGGTATGATGTGGTGTATGGTGTAGTGTGGTGCGATGTGGTATGATGTGGTGTATGGTGTAGTGTGGTGCGATGTGGTATGATGTGGTGTATGGTGTAGTGTGGTGCGATGTGGTATGATGTGGTGTATGGTGTAGTGTGGTGCGATGTGGTATGATGTGGTGTATGGTGTAGTGTGTGGTGCGGTGATGTGTGGTATGATGTGGTGTATGGTGTAGTGTGGTGCGATGTGGTATGATGTGGTGTATGGTGTAGTGTGGTGCGATGTGGTATGATGTGGTGTATGGTGTAGTGTGGTGCGATGTGGTATGATGTGGTGTATGGTGTAGTGTGGTATGTTGTGGTGTATGATGTAGTGTGGTGCGATGTGGTATGATGTGGTGTATGGTGTAGTGTGGTGCGATGTGGTATGATGTGGTGTATGGTGTAGTGTGGTGCGATGTGGTATGATGTGGTGTATGGTGTAGTGTGGTGCGATGTGGTATGATGTGTAGTGTATGGTGTAGTGTGGTGCAGTGTGGTATGATGTGGTGTATGGTGTAGTGTGGTGCGATGTGGTATGATGTGTGTATGTTGTGTAGTGTGGTGCGATGAGTGTGGTATGATGTAGTGTATGGTGTAGTGTGGTGCGATGTGGTATGATGTAGTGTATGGTGTAGTGTGGTGCGATGTGGTATGATGTGGTGTATGGTGTAGTGTGGTGCGATGTGGTATGATGTGGTGTATGGTGTAGTGTGGTGCGATGTGGTATGATGTGGTGTATGGTGTAGTGTGGTGCGATGTGGTATGATGTGGTGTATGGTGTAGTGTGGTGCGATGTGGTATGATGTGGTGTATGATGTAGTGTGGTGTGGTGTAGTGTGGTATGTTGTGGTGTATGGTGTAGTGTGGTGCGATGTGGTATGATGTGGTGTATGGTGTAGTGTGGTGCGATGTGGTATGATGTGGTGTATGGTGTAGTGTGGTGCGATGTGGTATGATGTGGTGTATGGTGTAGTGTGGTGCGATGTGGTATGATGTATGTGTATGGTGTAGTGTGGTGCGATGTGGTATGTTGTGGTGTATGGTGTAGTGTGGTGCGATGTGGTATGATGTGGTGTATGGTGTAGTGTGGTGTAGTGTGGTGCGATGTGGTATGATGTGGTGTATGGTGTAGTGTGGTGCGATGTGGTATGATGTGGTGTATGGTGTAGTGTGGTGCGATGTGGTATGTTGTGGTGTATGGTGTAGTGTGGTGTGTGGTATGATGTGGTGTATGGTGTAGTGTGGTGCGATGTGGTATGATGTGGTGTATGGTGTAGTGTGGTGCGATGTGGTATGATGTGGTGTATGGTGTAGTGTGGTGCGATGTGGTATGATGTGGTGTATGGTGTAGTGTGGTGCGATGTGGTATGATGTGGTGTATGGTGTAGTGTGGTGCGATGTGGTATGATGTGGTGTATGGTGTAGTGTGGTGCGATGTGGTATGATGTGGTGTATGGTGTAGTGTGGTGCGATGTGTGGTATGTTGTGGTGTATGGTGTAGTGTGGTGCGATGTGGTATGATGTGGTGTATGGTGTAGTGTGGTGCGAGTGTGGTATGATGTGGTGTATGGTGTAGTGTGGTGCAGTGTGGTATGATGTGGTGTATATGGTGTAGTGTGGTGCGATGTGGTATGTTGTGGTGTATGATGTAGTGTGGTGCGATGTGGTATGTTGTGGTGTATGATGTAGTGGTGCGATGTGGTATGTTGTGGTGTATGGTGTAGTGTGGTAGTGTGTGGTATGATGTGGTGTATGGTGTAGTGTGGTGCGATGTGGTATGATGTGGTGTATGGTGTAGTGTGGTGCAGATGTGGTATGATGTGGTGTATGGTGTAGTGTGGTGCGATGTGGTATGATGTGGTGTATGGTGTAGTGTGGTGCGATGTGGTATGATGTAGTGTATGGTGTAGTGTGGTGCGATGTGGTATGATGTGGTGTATGGTGTAGTGTGGTGCGATGTGGTATGATGTGGTGTATGGTGTAGTGTGGTGCGATGTGGTATGTTGTGGTGTATGGTGTAGTGTGGTGCGATGTGGTATGATGTAGTGTATGGTGTAGTGTGGTGCGATGTGGTATGATGGTGTATGGTGTAGTGTGGTGCGATGTGGTATGATGTGGTGTATGGTGTAGTGTGGTGCGATGTGGTATGTTGTGTGGTGTATGGTGTAGTGTGGTGCGATGTGGTATGATGTGGTGTATGATGTAGTGTGGTGCGATGTGGTATGATGTAGTGTATGATGTAGTGTGTGTACAGTGTGGTATGATGTGGTGTATGGTGTAGTGTGGTGCGATGTGGTATGATGTATGTATATGTGTAGTGTGGTGCGATGTGGTATGATGTGGTGTATGGTGTAGTGTGGTGTGATGTGGTATGTTGTGGTGTATGGTGTAGTGTGGTGCAGTGTGGTATGATATGGTGTATGGTGTAGTGTGGTGCGATGTGGTATGATGTGGTGTATGGTGTAGTGTGGTGCGATGTGGTATGATGTAGTGTATGGTGTAGTGTGGTGCGATGTGGTATGTTGTGGTGTATATGATGTGTAGTGTGGTGCGATGTGGTATGATGTGGTGTATGGTGTAGTGTGGTGCGATGTGGTATGATATGTGGTGTATGGTGTAGTGTGGTGCAGATGTGGTATGATGTGGTGTATGGTGTAGTGTGGTGCAGTGTGGTATGATGTGGTGTATGGTGTAGTGTGTGGTGCGATGTGGTATGATGTGGTGTATGGTGTAGTGTGGTGCGATGTGGTATGATGTGGTGTATGGTGTAGTGTGGTGCGATGTGTGGTATGATGTGGTGTATGATGTAGTGTGGTGCGATGTGGTATGATGTGGTGTATGGTGTAGTGTGGTGCGATGTGGTATGATGTGGTGTATGGTGTAGTGTGGTGTGATGTGGTATGATGTGGTGTATGGTGTGTAGTGTGGTGCGATGTGGTATGTTGTGGTGTATGTGTAGTGTGTGTGGTGCAGTGTGGTATGTTGTGGTGTATGATGTAGTGTGGTGCGATGTGGTATGTTGTGGTGTATGATGTAGTGTGGTGTATGTGTGGTATGATGTGGTGTATGGTGTAGTGTGGTGCGATGTGGTATGTTGTGGTGTATGATGTAGTGTGGTGCGGTTTGGTATGTTGTGGTGTATGGTGTAGTGTGGTGCGATGTGGTATGTTGTGGTGTATGGTGTAGTGTGGTGCGATGTGGTATGATGTGGTGTATGGTGTAGTGTGGTGCGGTGTGGTATGTTGTGGTGTATGGTGTAGTGTGGTGCCATGTGGTATGATGTGGTGTATGGTGTAGTGTGGTGCGGTTTGGTATGTTGTGGTGTATGGTGTAGTGTGGTGCGGTGTGGTATGATGTGGTGTATGGTGTAGTGTGGTGCGATGTGGTATGATGTGGTGTATGGAGTATTATGGTGCCATGTGGTATGATGTGGTGTATGGTGTAGTGTGGTGCGATGTGGTATGTTGTGGTGTATGGTGTAGTGTGGTGCGTGTGGTATGTTGTGGTGTATGATGTAGTGTGGTGCGATGTGGTATGTTGTGGTGTATGATGTAGTGTGGTACGGTGTGGTATGTTGTGGTGTATGGTGTAGTGTGGTGCGATGTGGTCTGATGTGATGTATGGAGTATTATGGTGCCATGTGGTATGATGTGGTGTATGGTGTAGTGTGGTGCGATGTGGTATGTTGTGGTGTATGGTGTAGTGTGGTGCGGTGTGGTATGATGTGGTGTATGGTGTAGTGTGGTGCGATGTGGTATGATGTGGTGTATGGTGTAGTGTGGTGCCATGTGGTATGATGTGGTGTATGGTGTAGTGTGGTGCGATGTGGTATGTTGTGGTGTATGGAGTAGTGTGGTGCGATGTGGTATGATGTGGTGTATGGAGTATTATGGTGCCATGTGGTATGATGATATGGTGTATGGTGTAGTGTGGTGCGATGTGGTATGATGTGTAGTGTATGGAAGTAGTGTGGTATGATGTAGTGGTGTGGTATGTATGTGTGGTGTATATGGTGTAGTGTGGTGCGGTGTGGTATGATGTGGTGTATGGTGTAGTGTGGTGCGAGTGTGGTATGTTGTGTGGTGTATGGTGTAGTGTGGTGCAGTGTGGTATGGTGTGAGTGTATGGTGTAGTGTGGGTGTAGTGTGGTATGATGTAGTGTATGGTGTAGTGTGGTGCACGTATGTGTGGTATGTTGTGGTGTATGATGTAGTGTGGTGCGATGTGGTATGATGTGGTGTATGGTGTAGTGTGGTGCAGTGTGGTATGTTGTGGTGTATGGTGTAGTGTGGTGCGATGTGGTATGTTGTGGTGTATGGTGTAGTGTGGTGCGAGTGTGGTATGATGTGGTGTATGGTGTAGTGTGGTGCGATGTGGTATGTTGTGGTGTATGGTGTAGTGTGGTGCGATGTGGTATGATGTGGTGTATGGTGTAGTGTGGTGCGATGTGGTATGATGTGGTGTATGGTGTAGTGTGGTGCGATGTGGTATGATGTGGTGTATGGTGTAGTGTGGTGCGATGTGGTATGATGTGGTGTATGGTGTAGTGTGGTGCGATGTGGTATGATGTGTGGTGTATGGTGTAGTGTGGTGCGATGTGGTATGATGTGGTGTATGGTGTAGTGTGTGGTGCGATGTGGTATGATGTGGTGTATGGTGTAGTGTGTGCGATGTGGTATGATGTGGTGTGGTGTATGATGTAGTGTGGTGCCATGTGGTATGATGTGGTGTATGGTGTAGTGTGGTGCGATGTGGTATGATGTGGTGTATGGTGTAGTGTGGTGCGATGCAGTATGATGTAGGTGTATGTGTGTAGTGTGGTGTGATGAATAGTTGTGATGTGGTATGATGTAGGTGGTAGTGTGATGTAGTGTGTAGTGTGGTGTGTGGTATGTTGTGGTGTATGAGTGTAGTGTGGTGCGATGTGGTATGATGTATGTGGTGTATGATGTGGTAGTGTGGTGCGATGTGGTATGATGTGGTGTATGATGTAGTGTGGTGCGATGTGGTATGTTGTGGTGTATGGTGTAGTGTGGTGCGATGTGGTATGTTGTGGTGTATGGTGTAGTGTGGTGCGGTGTGGTATGATGTGGTGTATGGTGTATTATGGTGCTATGTGGTGAATATGATGATGGTGTATGGTGTAGTGTGGTGCGATGTGGTATGTTGTGGTGTATGGTGTAGTGTGGTGCGATGTGGTATGATGTGGTGTATGGTGTAGTGTGGTGCGATGTGGTATGATGTGGTGTATGGTGTAGTGTGGTGCGATGTGGTATGATGTGGTGTATGATGTAGTGTGGTGCGATGTGGTATGTTGTGGTGTATGGTGTAGTGTGGTGCGATGTGGTATGATGTGTTGTATGGTGTAGTGTGGTGCGATGTGGTATGATGTGGTGTATGATGTAGTGTGGTGCGATGTGGTATGATGTGGTAAATGGTGTAGTGTGGTGCGATGTGGTATGATGTGTTGTATGTTGTAGTGTGGTGCGATGTGGTATGATGTGGTGTATGGTGTAGTGTGGTGCGATGTGGTATGATGTGTTGTATGGAGTAGTGTGGTGCGATGTGGTATGATGTGGTGTATGTAGTGTGGTGCGATGTGGTATGATGTGGTGTATGATGTAGTGTGGTGCGATGTGGTATGATGTGGTGTATGATGTAGTGTGGTGCGATGTGGTATGATGTGGTGTATGATGTAGTGTGGTGAGATGTGGTATGTAGTTGTGTATGGTGTAGTGTTGTGCGATGTGGCATGATGTGGTGTGTGGTGTAGTGTTGTGCGATGTGGCATGATGTGGTGTTGTATGGTGTGGCGTGCTGCAGTGTGGTGTGGCGTTGTATGGCGTTGCGTGGCGTGGCGTTGCATGGTGTGGCGTGGCGTGGCGTGGTATATAGAGATGTTGATTGTATACAATATCATCAATGGTTCGCATTTTAACTTCGTTGTACAAACAGACGATGTCTTGGCGATGGAAAGTTACGCGTACTTTTCCAGATACCAGTCCAAATAACGCTAGACACTTGCTCCATAAACGTGACTCTAGTTACCCGACTTTCCCGTCCACCTGGCGGAGCCCCGGAACACCAACTATTGTCTGGCACCAGCACACAATACATTCCCGCTATCCGGCTGGTGTCGGCGCGTGCATCACATCCAGCATGAGCCACGGTGACATTCCACATCAACTCCACATACATCAACTCCACATACATCAACGTCGTTCCTACTTCTGGCGCCTACTGTGGCCTCTGGATTCCCGCTAAATCACGGATCTGCCTCCTCGGCAGTGTCCCCAATACCCACGGTGTCCTAGATCCACGTCGATGACGTTTACCGACTATGGAGTTCACAGAGGACGGGGACATGTATAAGAGACTGAGGGGGAATTAGGGCGGACTCAGTTTAAACCTACATGTTGTAACCTGGCTCTGAAAATTGTCCCTGAATAAACAAAATGTATAAAGATATGTACCATAATCACTCACCCTGAAATCTTCCACAAGCTGCGACAGGCCAGTTAACCTGCTTCAACATGTGTGGATTGTTTATGGGACAATAACCAGGAACTGAACACAAATCAGAGTGTCAACTGACGTCACCAGTAGTTTATGAGCGAACTATTTATCGATATTGACAGTAGTTCCCGGGCGATCTATTTGCCGATATTGTCAGTAGTTCCGTGGCGATCTATTTACCGATATTGACAGTAGTTCAAGGCGATCAACTTACCGATATTGGCAGTAGTTCCGTGGCGATGTATTTACCGATATTGGCAGTAGTTCCGTGGCGATCTATTTACCGATATTGACAGTAGTTCCCGGGCGATCTATTTACCGATATTGACAGTAGTTCCCGGACGATCTATTTACCGATATTGTCAGTAGTTCCGTGGCGATGTATTTACCGATATTGCCAGTAGTTCCGTGGCGATCTATTTACCGATATTGACAGTAGTTCCGTGGCGATCTATTTACCGATATTGACAGTAGTTCCAGGCGATCAACTTACCGATATTGCCAGAAGTTCCCGGGCGATCTTTTTACCGATATTGCCAGTAGTTCCCGGGCGATCTATTTACCGATATTGACAGTATTTCCCGGGGGATCTATTTACCGATATTGACAGTAGTTTCTGGGTGATGTATTTACCGATATTGACAGTAGTTTCCAGGGGATCTATTTGCCGATATTGACAGTAGTTTCGTGGCGATGTATTTACCGATATTGACAGAAGTTCCCGGGAGATCTATTTACCGATATTGACAGTAGTTCCCGGGCGATCTATTTACTGATATTGACTGTAGTTTCCAGGCGATCTATTTACCGATATTGACAGAGGTTCCCGGGCGATCTATTTACCGATATTGACAGTAGTTCCCGGGCGATCTATTTACCGATATTGACAGTATTTCCCGGGCGATCTATTTACCGATATTGTCAATAGCTCCCGGGCGATCTATTTTCCGATATTGACAGTATTTCCCGGGAGATCTATTTACCGATATTGACAGTAGTTCCCGGGCGATCTATGTACTGATATTGACTGTAGTTTCCAGGCGATCTATTTACCGATATTGACAGAGGTTCCCGGGCGATCTATTTACCGATATTGACAGTAGTTCCCGGGCGATCTATTTTCCGATATTGACAGTAGTTCCAGGGCGATCTATTTCCTGATATTGACAGTAGTTCCAGGGCGATCCATTTACCGATATTGCCAGTAGTTCCGTGGCGAACTTTTTACCGATATTGACAGTAGTTCCCGGGAGATCTATTTACCGATATTGACAGTAGTTCCCGGGCGATCTATTTACTGATATTGACAGTAGTTCCAGGGCGATCTATTTACTGATATTGACAGTAGTTCCAGGGCGATCTATTTACCGATATTGACAGTATTTCCAGGGCGATCTATTTACTGATATTGACAGTAGTTTCCAGGGGATCTATTTGCCGATATTGACAGTAGTTTCGTGGCGATGTATTTACCGATATTGACAGAAGTTCCCGGGAGATCTATTTACCGATATTGACAGTAGTTCCCGGGCGATCTATGTACTGATATTGACTGTAGTTTCCAGGCGATCTATTTACCGATATTGACAGAGGTTCTCGGGCGATCTATTTACCGATATTGACAGTAGTTCCCGGGCGATCTATTTTCCGATATTGACAGTAGTTCCAGGGCGATCTATTTACCAATATTGACAGTAGTTCCAGGGCGATCCATTTACCGATATTGCCAGTAGTTCCGTGGCGAACTTTTTACCGATATTGACAGTAGTTCCCGGGAGATCTATTTACCGATATTGACAGTAGTTCCCGGGCGATCTATTTACTGATATTGACAGTAGTTCCAGGGCGATCTATTTACTGATATTGACAGTAGTTCCAGGGCGATCTATTTACTGATATTGACAGTATTTCCAGGGCGATCTATTTATTGATATTGACAGTAGTTCCAGGGCGATCTATTTACCGATATTGACAGAGGTTCCCAGGCGATCTATTTACCGATATTGTCAGTAGTTCCCGGGCGATCTATTTACTGATATTGCCAGTAGTTCCCGGGCGATCTTTTTACCGATATTGCCAGTAGTTCCCGGGCGATCTATTTACCGATATTGACAGTATTTCCCGGGGGATCTATTTACCGATATTGACAGTAGTTTCTGGGTGATGTATTTACCGATATTGACAGTAGTTTCCAGGGGATCTATTTGCCGATATTGACAGTAGTTTCGTGGCGATGTATTTACCGATATTGACAGAAGTTCCCGGGAGACCTATTTACCGATATTGACAGTAGTTCCCGGGCGATCTATTTACTGATATTGACTGTAGTTTCCAGGCGATCTATTTACCGATATTGACAGAGGTTCCCGGGCGATCTATTTACCGATATTGACAGTAGTTCCCGGGCGATCTATTTTCCGATATTGACAGTATTTCCCGGGCGATCTATTTACCGATATTGTCAATAGCTCCCGGGCGATATATTTACTGATATTGACAGTAGTTCCGCGCCGATCTATTTGCCGATATTGTCAATAGCTCCAGGGGATCTATTTACCGATATTGACTGTATTTCCCGGGCGATCTATTTACCGATATTGACAGTAGTTCACAGGCGATCTATTTACCGATATAGTCAATAGTTCCCGGGCGATCTATTTACCGATATTGACAGTAGTTCCGTGGCGATCCATTTACCGATATTACCAGTAGTTCCCGGGCGATTTAATTACCGATATTGACAGTAGTTTCTAGGCGATCTACTTACCGATATTGCCTGTAGTTTCCGGACGAGCTATTTACCGATATTGCTGGTATTTGAAGGGCGAGCTATTGCGTCTGCTGGTCATTTTGAAGCCCTGGGTTTGATTCAAACATCCGGACAATGTGTGAAGCCTATTTGTGTGTCCCCCGCTGTGATATTGGCGGAATATTGCTAAAACCGCCGTAAATCTAAACTCACTCACTCACTCACTACCGATGTTCATCATTGGTGTCCAACACAGGCAGTCATCTGACATACATCAGTTGTACATTAAGGTTAACCGTACTTGAATGAAGGCAGGACACGTCAGTGGAGAATGGACCACAGTCCTGAAACCATAACATAGATATAAATAAATGTGTATGTCTGTGTGTGTAACGAGCTAAGAATACAAATGGAAAAAGGGAAATAATTTATTGACAAAATTTTCAATGAAAACATTTGAGCAACAGCTGCACTTTGAAGTTTACAATGTTGCACTTGGGATACATGGCATGTGTCAACCAAGTCAGCGAACCTGACCACCCGATCCAGTTAGTTGCCTCTTACAACAAGCATGGGGTGCTGACGACCAGGCTCTTTGGGGTGGCCTAATGGTTGAAGCGTCTGCTCGTCACGCTGAAGATCCGGGTTTGATTCCCCACATGGGTACCATGTTTGAAGCCGATTTCAGGTGACCGCTACCGTGATATTGCTGGAATAGCGCTCATTCACTCACTCACTACTGAAGTCTAATTCGGACCGGGTCGTCAGGACTCGTCTCAAACACTGTCAGTGTAATCTGACATGCAGGAGTAGTACAAGTGAGATAATTCATTGCCACAAGTGACAACCAAAACATTTCAATGTTTTAAAAAAGGAACATATCGACCGAGTCCAAGAAGCCTGACACATATCACAGCAGGGGGATGGAAAGTTGCCCGTACCTTCCCAGATACCAGTCAACCCAAGGCTCCAGGGTCCCGTCCCCCACCCACCCCTCACCCGTCCACGCCCCTCTTCCGCCTGTATTACAACAAGCGAACCTTGGAGTTTTCCATGTGAGAATGAAACCCCCTCTTCAAGACACGATTTTTCTTTAACCAGCTGGATGCCGAGTTTTTCCGACGCCCTTTTGTCTGAGAGTTCTGAATAGTGAACGTTGAGCGAGAACTGCGCCCTGGATCTACCCAAACTTTGACGATTTTCTTTGAAATCTCCAAATCGTTATAGTGTATCTTTTGTTAATTTCTTTTTTCTTGCTACTCTTCACATGCATATTCTAAACTTATATTGAGCCAATGAATGCAATGAATAGACGACGGATGTCTGGAAGTTTGGTAAAATGCAGCGTGTGTAAAATCTGATATTTTCATTGGTTTACATTTCAAACAAGCAGTCTTACGAGCACAGCGTTCGTTTTCACACCCAATATATTTCGTTTGATTTCATTTAGTCACTTGGTATATGTGACAAGGACCATTCGTTGATTTCTTCTGAAATATATGTGGATATACGTGGCGCAATACACGTCACGTGACCTGCCTTCGCGGAACACGGCTGGTGAACACTATCCAATATGGCGGACAGCTTACTTTCAATGTTCGTGAAGTTTCCAAGTCAACCCAACCTGTTCCAGGATAACCGGCCACGTTTCACAGTTACTGTTGGTGATTTGTTGATATCAATGGTCACTGATGTGCTATATTTATAGTCCAATCACCCGAACTAATATCCGATTTTTCCATTTCACACGCATACATTTTACATACACAAATTAACGCAGTGAATCGCGATTTCGTAGCGTGTCAAAACAGGAGACATTTAGGATGTACCGAATCTTGAAAAGTCATTATTAGCTTTTGCTTTGCCTTAATTGATAGTGCCTGGTGTCACGAAACAGTAATTACAAGCATAATTTAAAACTGTCAAATGTATTTGTGTGCGATATATATTTTGAATTTCTTCGACTTCAAAGTGAAGGTTGAAGTGCAGGAACATACATGTTCCTTTAGCAATCAGGGTGTAACGAGTCCACGCTGTGATATGTATTTAATTGTACTTTATAATGAGTGAGCGAGTTAGTATGGTTTTACTCCGCTTTTAGCAATATTCCAGCAATAACACGGCGGGGGACACCATGAATGGGCTTCACACATTGCAACCATGTGTGGAATCGAAAATGGGTCTTCGGTGTGACGAGCGAACGCTTTAATCACTAGGCTACCCCGCCGCCCCAATTGTACTTTATAAATATGATGCAGTCTGATTTGATGATGGAACTGGTGTGGTATTTATCTGGAACATAGCTGCCCATCACTTGATTCTCTGGTTTGTCGCCGTTTGTTGTGTAAACGCTGCAATCCCATATAATCTGTCTGTATGAAGTTGGTCTCCTGATGACCGAATCTACGCCGCTATAATCTATCTGTATGAAGTTGGTCTCCAGATAACCGAATCTACCCCGCTATAATTTATCTGTATGAAGTTGGTCTCCAGATAACCGAGTCTACACCGATATAATCTATCTGTGTGAAGTTGGTCTCCAGATAACCGAGTCTACGCCGCTATAATCTATCTGTATGAAGTTGGTCTCTAGATAACCGAGTCTACACCGATATAATCTATCTGTATGAAGTTGGTCTCCACATAACCGAGTTTACACCGATATAATCTATCTGTATGAAGTTGGTCTCCAGATAACTGAGTCTACACCGAGATAATCTATCTGTATGAATTTGGTTTCCAGATAACCGAGTCTACACCGCTATAATCTATCTGTATGAAGTTGGTCTCCAGATAAGCGAGTCTACACCGCTATAATCTATCTGTATGAATTTGGTCTCCAGATAACCGATTCTACACCGCTATAATCTATCTGTATGAATTTGGTCTCCAGATAACCGATTCTACACCGATATAATCTATCTGTATGAAGTTGGTCTCTAGATAGCCGAGTCTACGCCGCTATAATCTATCTGTATGAAGTTGATCTCCAGACAACCAATTCTACACCGATATAATCTATCTGTATGAATTTGGTCTGCACAGATAACCGATTCTACGCCGCTATAATCTATCTGTATGAAGTTGGTCTCAAGATAACCGATTCTACACCGCTATAATCTATCTGTATGAATTTGGTCTCCACAGATAACAGATTCTACACCGATATAATCTATCTGTATGAATTTGGTCTCCACAGATAACCGATTCTACACCGCTATAATCTATCTGTATGAAATTGGTCTCCAGATAACTGAGTCTACACCGCTATAATCTATCTGTATGAATTTGATCTCCACAGATAACCGATTCTACACCGCTATAATCTATCTGTATGAAGTTGGTCTCCAGATAACTGAGTCTACGCCACTATAATCTATCTGTATGAAGTTGGTCTCCACAGATAACCGATTCTACACCGCTATAATCTATCTGTATGAAGTTGGTCTCCAGATAACTGAGTCTACGCCACTATAATCTATCTGTATGAAGTTGGTCTCCACAGATAACCGAGTCTACACCGCTATAATCTATCTGTATGAATTTGGTCTCTAGATAGCCGAGTCTACACCGATATAATCTATCTGTATGAATTTGGTCTCCAGATAACCGATTCTACACCGATATAATCTATCTGTATGAATTTGGTCTCTAGATAGCCGAGTCTACACCGCTATAATCTATCTGTATGAATTTGGTCTCCAGATAACCGATTCTACACCGATATAATCTATCTGTATGAAGTTGGTCTCCAGATAACCGAGTCTACGCCGCTATAATTTATCTGTATGAATTTGATCTCCAGATAACCAATTCTACAACGATATAATCTATCTGTATGAATTTGGTCTCCACAGATAACCGATTCTACACCGATATAATCTATCTGTATGAATTTGGTCTCCACAGATAACCGATTCTACACCGATATAATCTATCTGTATGAATTTGGTCTCCAGATAACCGATTCTACACCGATATGATCTATCTGTATGAAGTTGACCTCCACAGATAACCGATTCTACACCGCTATAATCTATCTGTATGAATTTGGTCTCCACAGATAACCGATTCTACACCAATATAATCTATCTGTATGAATTTGGTCTCTAGATAGCCGAGTCTACACCGCTATAATCTATCTGTATGAATTTGGTCTCCAGATAGCCGAGTCTACGCCGATATAATCTATCTGTATGAATTTGATCTCCAGATAACCAATTCTACACCGATATAATCTATGAATTTGGTCTGCACAGATAACCGATTCTACGCCGCTATGATCTATCTGTATGAAGTTGGTCTCCAGATAACTGATTCTACAACGATATAATCTATCTGTATGAATTTGGTCTCCACAGATAACCGATTCTACACCGCTATAATCTATCTGTATGAATTTGGTCTCCACAGATAACCGATTCTACACCGATATAATCTATCTGTATGAAGGTGGTCTCCAGATAACCGATTCTACACCGATATAATCTATCTGTATGAAGTTGGTCTCTAGATAGCCGAGTCTACGCCGCTAAAATCTATCTGTATGAATTTCATTTCCACAGATAACCGACTCTACACCGATATAATCTATCTGTATGAATTTGGTCTCCAGATAACCGATTCTACACCGATATAATCTATCTGTATGAATTTGGTCTCCAGATAACTGAGTCTACGCCGCTATAATCTGTCTGTATGAATTTGGTCTCCACAGATAACCGATTCTACACCGCTATAATCTATCTGTATGAATTTGGTCTCCACAGATAACCGATTCTACACCGCTATAATCTATCTGTATGAAGTTGGTCCCGATTCTACGCCAGACAATCTAGTGACTGACATTATGAACATCGATCTACGGATGCGATGATTTGTGTCAACGAAGTCAGCGAGCCTGACCACCACCCGATTCGGTAAGCATACCTGCATACTTCAATCTTTATTCTCTCTTGGGGTGTAAGATTAGTGAGTGAGTGAGTGAGCTTAGTTTTACGTCGAACTTGGCAATATTCCAGCTATATGGTGGCGCTCATTATAAGAGTCTCCTGAAACATGTTGTCATGGGAGTCTCGCAGATACCGGTCATCATGGGAGTCTCGTGGACACCTGTTGTCATGGGAGGCTTGTGGACACCGGTCATCATGGGAGTCTTGTGGACACTGGTCATCATGGGAGTCTTGGGGACACCGGTCAAGATGTGAGTCTATTGGACATCGGTCATCATTGAAGTTTTGTGTACTCCGGTCATCATGGGAGTCTTGTGGACACCAGTCATCATGGGGATCTTGTGGACACCAGTCATCATGGGGGTCTTGTGGACACTGGTCATCATGGGGGTCTTGTGAGTTGAGTTGAGTTGAGATTTACGTCACATCGGCATTTTTCCAGCCATATAGTGACAAGAACAAATTTGCATTAGTAAATATTGTAAGTACATACTCGGAATGAGTTTTATTTCAAAGACATTTATTGATTACATTGTCCGGGGGTCTTGTGGACACCAGTCATCATGGGAGTCTTGTGGACACTGGTCATCATTGGAGTCTTGAGGACACGGGTCATCACTGGAGTCTTGAGGACACGGGTCATCATGGGAGTCTTGTGGACACTGGTCATCATTGGAGTCTTGAGGACACGGGTCATCACTGGAGTCTTGAGGACACGGGTCATCATGGGAGTCTTCGGGACACCAGTCATCATGGGAGTCTTGAGGACACGGGTCATCATGGGAGTCTTGGGGACACCAGTTATCAGGGGAGTCTTGGGGTCACTGCTCAGTCATGGGAGTCTTGTGGACACTGGTCATCATGGGTGTCTTGGGGACACCAGTCATCATGGGAGTCTTCGGGACACCAGTCATCGTGTGAGTCTTGAGGACACGGGTCATCATGGGAGTCATCGGGGCACCAGTCATCATGGGAGTCTTGCGGACACTGGTAATCACTGGAGTCTTGTGGACACCAGTCATCATTGCAGTCTTGTGGACACCAGTCATCATGGTAGTCTTGTGGACACTGGTCATCATGGGAGACTTGTGGACACCAGTCATCATTGTAGTCTACTGGACACTAGTCATCTCTGGAGTTTTGTGGACACCGGTCATCATGGGAGTCTTGTAGACACCAGTCATCATGGGAGTCTTGGGGTCACCAGTCATCAGGGGAGTCTTGGGGTCACCAGTCATCAGGGGAGTCTTGGGGACACTGGTCATCATGGGAGTCTTGGGGACACCAGTTATCAGGGGAGTCTTGGGGTCACTGCTCAGTCATGGGAGTCTTCTGGACACCGGTCATCATGGGAGACTTGTGGACACTGGTCATCATGGGTGTCTTGTGGACACTGGCCATCATGGGTGTTTTGTGGACACCAGTCATCGTGTGAGTCTTGTGGACACCAGTCATAATGTGAGTCTTGTGGACACCAGTCATAATGTGAGTCTTGGGGACACCAGTCATCATGGGAGTCTTGGGGACACTGGTCATCATGGGAGCCTTGAGGACACCAGGCATCAGGGAAGCCTTGTGGACACTGGTCATCATGGGAGTCTTGGGGACACCGGTCATCATGGGTGTCTTGGGGACACCAGTCATCATGGAAGTCTTGTGGACACCAGTCATCATTGGAGTCTTGGGGACACCGGTCATCATGGGTGTCTTGTGGACACCAGTCATCATGGAAGTCTTGAGGACACTGGTCATCATGGGAGTCTTGTGGAGACTGGTCATCATGGAAGCCTTGTGGACACTGGTCATCTCTTGAGTCTTGTGGACACCGGTCATCATGGAGTCTTGTGGACACTAGTCACCATGGGTGTCTTGTGGACACCAGTCATCATTGGAGCCTTGGGGACACCAGTGATCTCTCGAGTTTTGTGGACACTGGTCATCATGGGAGTCTATGGGACACCAGTCATCGTGGGAGTCTTGGGGACACTGGTCATCATGGGCGTCTTGTGGACACCGTTCATCATGAGAGTCTATGGGACACCAGTCATCTTGGAAGTATTGGGGACGATGGTCATCATGGGAGTCTTGTGGACACCGTTCATCATGGTAGTCTCGTGGACACTGGTCGTCATGGGAGTCTCGTGGACACTGGTCACCATGGGAGTCTTGTGGACACTGGTCATCGCTGGAGCCTTGTGGACACTGGTCATCATAGAAGCCTTGTGGACACCAGTCATCATGGAAGTCTTGTAGACACTGGTCATCGCTGGAGTCTTGTGGACACCAGTCATCATGGAAGTCTTGGGGACACCAGTCATCATGGAAGCCTTGTGGACACTGGTCATCATGGAAGCCTTGTGGACACTGGTCATCATGGGTGTCTTGCGGACACTGGTCATCATGGGAGTCTTGTGGACACCGGTCATCATTGGCGTCTTGGGGTCACCGGTCATCATGGGTGTCTTGTGGACACTGGCCATCATGGGAGTCTAGGGGACACCGGTCATCATGGGAGTCTTGTGGAGACTGGTCATTATGGAAGCCTTGTGGACACTGGTCATCTCTTGAGTCTTGTGGACACCGGTCATCATGGAGTCTTGTGGACACTGGTCATCATAGAAGCCTTGTGGACACCAGTCATCATGGAAGTCTTGTAGACACTGGTCATCGCTGGAGTCTTGTGGACACCAGTCATCATGGAAGTCTTGAGGACACCAGTCATCATGGAAGCCTTGAGGACACCAGGCATCAGGGAAGCCTTGTGGACACTGGTCATCATGGGAGTCTTGGGGACACCGGTCATCATGGGTGTCTTGGGGACACCAGTCATCATGGAAGTCTTGTGGACACCAGTCATCATTGGAGTCTTGGGGACACCGGTCATCATGGGTGTCTTGTGGACACCAGTCATCACGGAAGTCTTGAGGACACTGGTCATCATTGGAGTCTTGGGGCCACCGGTCATCATGGGTGTCTTGTGGACACTGGCCATCATGGGAGTCTAGGGGACACCGGTCATCATGGGGGTCTTGTGGACACCGGTCATCATGGAAGTCTTGTGGACCCCGTTCATCATGGGTGTCTTGTGGACACCAGTCATCATGGAAGTCTTGCGGACACGGGTCATCACTGGAGTCTTGAGGACACGGGTCATCATGGGAGTCTTCGGGACACGGGTCATCATGGGAGTCTTGCGGACACTGGTCATCACTGGAGTCTTGAGGACACGGGTTATCATGGGAGTCTTGAGGACACTGGTCATCATGGGAGTCTTGAGGACACGGGTCATCACTGGAGTCTTGAGGACACGGGTCATCATGGGAGTCTTTGGGACACCAGTCATCATGGGAGTCTTGCGGACACTGGTCATCATGGGAGTCTTGTGGACACTGGTCATCATGGGTGTCTTGTGGACACTGGTTATCATGGGAGTCTTGTGGACACTGGTCATCATGGGACTCTTGTGGACACTGGTCATCATGGGTGTCTTGTGGACACTGGTCATCATGGGTGTCTTGTGGACACTGGTCATCATGGGTGTCTTGTGGACACTGGTCATCATGGGAGTCTTGTGGACACCAGTCTCTCCACGCTGACATCTCCACGCTTCCACGCTGACATATCCACGCTGACATCTCCACGCTGACCTTCGAAATTCCGGACTGATTGGGACCGCTTCAAAGAAAGTCAAAACTAACCTCGTCTGGTGACGTGTCATTTTTTAGATGAGTATCGATTCACCGTGCACCTACATGGAATTGTAAAAAAGGGTCACTGGACAGAAATAACGGCACAACACCCCGATGTTTGTCCCGGCCATGTTTTGTTTTTGCCCACTAACCTTCCGCGTTAACTTGCATCAGCACAACGCCCATCGAGGTGGAACACAATGCCTGAAGAGAACACACCATCGTTGTGGACACTGGTCATCATAGAAGCCTTGTGGACACCAGTCATCATGGAAGTCTTGTAGACACTGGTCATCGCTGGAGTCTTGTGGACACCAGTCATCATGGAAGTCTTGGGGACACCAGTCATCATGGAAGCCTTGTGGACACTGGTCATCATGGAAGCCTTGTGGACACTGGTCATCATGGGTGTCTTGCGGACACTGGTCATCATGGGAGTCTTGTGGACACCGGTCATCATTGGCGTCTTGGGGTCACCGGTCATCATGGGTGTCTTGTGGACACTGGCCATCATGGGAGTCTAGGGGACACCGGTCATCATGGGAGTCTTGTGGAGACTGGTCATTATGGAAGCCTTGTGGACACTGGTCATCTCTTGAGTCTTGTGGACACCGGTCATCATGGAGTCTTGTGGACACTGGTCATCATAGAAGCCTTGTGGACACCAGTCATCATGGAAGTCTTGTAGACACTGGTCATCGCTGGAGTCTTGTGGACACCAGTCATCATGGAAGTCTTGAGGACACCAGTCATCATGGAAGCCTTGAGGACACCAGGCATCAGGGAAGCCTTGTGGACACTGGTCATCATGGGAGTCTTGGGGACACCGGTCATCATGGGTGTCTTGGGGACACCAGTCATCATGGAAGTCTTGTGGACACCAGTCATCATTGGAGTCTTGGGGACACCGGTCATCATGGGTGTCTTGTGGACACCAGTCATCACGGAAGTCTTGAGGACACTGGTCATCATGGGAGTCTTGGGGCCACCGGTCATCATGGGTGTCTTGTGGACACTGGCCATCATGGGAGTCTAGGGGACACCGGTCATCATGGGGGTCTTGTGGACACCGGTCATCATGGAAGTCTTGTGGACCCCGTTCATCATGGGTGTCTTGTGGACACCAGTCATCATGGAAGTCTTGCGGACACGGGTCATCACTGGAGTCTTGAGGACACGGGTCATCATGGGAGTCTTCGGGACACGGGTCATCATGGGAGTCTTGCGGACACTGGTCATCACTGGAGTCTTGAGGACACGGGTTATCATGGGAGTCTTGAGGACACTGGTCATCATGGGAGTCTTGAGGACACGGGTCATCACTGGAGTCTTGAGGACACGGGTCATCATGGGAGTCTTTGGGACACCAGTCATCATGGGAGTCTTGCGGACACTGGTCATCATGGGAGTCTTGTGGACACTGGTCATCATGGGTGTCTTGTGGACACTGGTCATCATGGGAGTCTTGTGGACACTGGTCATCATGGGAGTCTTGTGGACACTGGTCATCATGGGTGTCTTGTGGACACTGGTCATCATGGGTGTCTTGTGGACACTGGTCATCATGGGTGTCTTGTGGACACTGGTCATCATGGGAGTCTTGTGGACACCAGTCTCTCCACGCTGACATCTCCACGCTTCCACGCTGACATATCCACGCTGACATCTCCACGCTGACCTTCGAAATTCCGGACTGATTGGGACCGCTTCAAAGAAAGTCAAAACTAACCTCGTCTGGTGACGTGTCATTTTTTAGATGAGTATCGATTCACCGTGCACCTACATGGAATTGTAAAAAAGGGTCACTGGACAGAAATAACGGCACAACACCCCGATGTTTGTCCCGGCCATGTTTTGTTTTTGCCCACTAACCTTCCGCGTTAACTTGCATCAGCACAACGCCCATCGAGGTGGAACACAATGCCTGAAGAGAACACACCATCGTTGATGTACAAGACTGGTGGAAGGGTTTGAGGCTGGAGATGTGTCGACAGGTGATTGTGGATATAAAAACCCAGTCAACAACAACAGCAAGTCAGGAGTTCCACAGAAATCCCATGCAAGTCTAGGCGAGATCTTTGGCGTGAATATGTAACTGGTGACGTTACAATCGATTTTCTTGTGTTCATGGAATGGTGAGAGAGGTCTGTATATTTAGCTCAGGTCAAGGTCACCACAGGGTTGTTTTCCGACGTCGTTTTGTTGAATGTGTCATTCGCGCAGACAAACGGCAGTTTTCCTTGTCACCTGACCTGTTCACAAGTACATCCTCGAAGAACCACATTTGAAATCCCAGGCAGAATTCAGCATCCGCGTCTGCAGGATCCTACTAATAGAAGTGTCAGTACAGGTATTAGTACAGGTGTCGATACAGGTGTTAATACAGGTGTTACTAAAGGTGTGAGAACAGGTGTCAGTACAGGTTTCGGTACTAGTGTCGATGCAGGTGTCAGTGCAGATGTTAGTACAGGTGGGGCGGTGGGGTAGGCTAGTGGTTAAAGCGTTGGCTCGTCACGCCGAAGACCCGGGTTCGACTCCCCACATGGGTACAATGTGTGAAGCCCATTTCTGGTGTCCCAAGCCGTGATGTTGCTGGAATATTGCTAAAAGCGGCGTAAAACCAAACTCAGTCAGTCAGTATTAATACAGGTGTCGGTACAGGTGTAGTACAGGTGTCAATACAGGTGTTAGTAAAGGTGTCGGAACAGGTGTCAGTACAGGTTTCGGTACAAGTGTCGATGCTGGTGTCAGTACAGATGTAAGAACAGGTGTTAATACACGTGTCGGTACAGGTGTTAGTACAGGTGTCGATAGAGGTGTCAATGCAGGTGTTAGTAAAGGTGTCGCAACAGATGTTAGTAAAGGTGTCGATACATGTGTTCGTACAGGGGTTAGTACAGGTGTCGGTACAAGTGTCGGTACAGGGTATCGATACAGGTGTTAGTATAGGTGTCGATACATGTGTTAGTACAGGTATCAGTCAGTAGTCGGTACAGGTGCCAGTACAGGTGTCCCCTACAGGTGTCGACACGGGGGTTAGCACAGGTGTTGATACAGGTGTTAGTACATGTGGCGATACAGGCGTCACTTTTACAGATGTCACAATTTCTGCCAAATTCGTCACAACACTACCAAACCTCTATAAGCGTCAGCCAAGATGTTTACTTAAAAGTATTATAGCTGAAAGTAAATTTCCTAGTACTTGCTCATGCATAATAGTTGGAAAACGCCTATATTCTGCATCCTTTCATGGAAACTGATGGAAAACGCCTATATTCTGCATCCTTTCATGGAAACTGATGGAAAACGCCTATATTCTGCATCCTTTCATGGAAACTGATGGAAAACGCCTATATTCTGCATCCTTTCATGGAAACTGATGGAAAACGCCTATATTCTGCATCCTTTCATGGAAACTGATGAAAAACGCCTATATTCTGCATCCTTTCATGGAAACTGATGGAAAACGCCTATATTCTGCATTCTTTCATGGAAACTGAGAAGCTGGTATCGGTGCATCATAAATGACTTGTTCTGGATCAATGTATAGAGTCATGACAATTGGCCAGGTAACACGTTCAACATACAAGTATTCAAACTTTAAACAGTGGGTTTGTATCTGGACGACGTCGGTATCCCGGGACAGTACGACCTGGCAGACGAAGCCCATGACAACTTGTCAGCTTATGGAGACACAACGACAGCTTAAATCAGAGAGCTCAGCCAACTCACTACTCGCCTCTGATTGCAGCTGGTGTCTCTACGAGTCTCTATCATTTCAAAGCATTACGAGCAGTAATTGTCAGTCTAATAGCTCTGTCGATGCGTGGAGCAACGTTCAATGTAAACTAAGTGGACGAGCGTCATGAATCGTATCGTGTCGATGCGTGGAGCAACGTTCAATGTAAACTAAGTGGACGAGCGTCATGAATCGTATCGTGTCGATGCGTGGAGCAACGTTCAATGTAAACTAAGTGGACGAGCGTCATGAATCGTATCGTGTCGATGCGTGGAGCAACGTTCAATGTAAACTAAGTGAACGAGCGTCATGAATCGTATCGTGTCGCTGTGTGGAGCAACGTTCAATGTAAACTAAGTGGACGAGCGTCATGAATCGTATCGTGTCGCTGTGTGGAGCAACGTTCAATGTAAACTAAGGGAACGAGCGTCATGAATCGTATCGTGTCGATGCGTGGAGCAACGTTCAATGTAAACTAAGTGGACGAGCGTCATGAATCGTATCGTGTCGATGCGTGGAGCAACGTTCAATGTAAACTAGGTGGACGAGCGTCATGAATCGTATCGCTGCAGTAACAACGGCCCAGAATTTCAAGGACATTTTTTAAGGTCAAACATCATTGTGAATTGAAAAGTGAACTTAAATGCTAACTTTCCATTTCCAGAACAAGGGATGCTATTGTCCTAGTCTAGCACTGATACTACCATCTTACAATAACGGCTTTGTACGTATCACGAAAAAACAGTTATCACCATACATGTCAAGCCGTCCATCTCCTGTGTTCGAATCATCTTATCCAAAAATGTAAAGTGAGTGAGTGAGTGAGTGAGTGAGTCCAGATTTTACGTTGCATCGGCATCACTTCAGCAATAGAGCCCCGAGACTATTTACACACAGGTTTCTATGTACACATAGCAACACTACAACACTACAACACTACAACATTACAACATTACAACACTACAACATTACAACACTACAACACTACAACATTACAACACTACAACACTACAACACTACAACATTACAACACTACAACATTACAACACTACAACACTACAACATTACAACACTACAACACTACAACACTACAACACTACAATATTACAACATTACAACACTACAACACTACAACATTACAACATTACAACACTACAACATTTCAACATTACAACATTACAACACTACAACATTACACCATTACATCACTACAACACTACAACATTACATTTACAAACCAGATTACCGGCTGCCAATTTAGAGTATGGCCGGTGGGGTAGCCTAGTGGTTAAAGGGTTCGCTCGTTAAACCGAAGACCCGGGTTCGATTCCCCGCATGGGTACAGTTTGTTAAGCCCATTTCTGGCGTGCCCCGCCGCGATATTGCTGGAATATTGCTGAAGGCCACGTAAAACCATGCTCACTCACTCACTCACTTTAGTTTACAGATCAACTTCCTTCAATTAATTATCATATGACAGCCCACATGGGTAAACATATCCGCCAGTTTTACTGTTTGATAATGTGAGTCCCTTGTATGGCAATATCAACACAATGGGTCTTTCGCTACAAGGGATACCCTTAGGTTCGTCATATACTCATCAGTAAACCGACTTTGGCTGTTACCGCATCATGCGTTATGTGACACCCCAAGTAGGTATAACCCATCGTTGGTTTCAATTAATGAAATTTATTTCTACCTGGCTGTCCAAGCTTTTAAGGTATGATCCAGAGAATAAGGTGAAATCTCTGAACGGGAGCTGCTACACAGGTACAACCAAAGCATCGCTTTGCCAATAAGTGTCATAGAGTACCCGGAGCTGCTACACAGATACAACCAAAGCATCGCTTTGCCAATAAGTGTCATAGAGTACCCGGAGCTGCTACACAGATACAACCAAAGCATCGCTTTGCCAATAGGTGTCACAGAGTACAGGGAGCTGCTACACAGATACAACCAAAGCATCGCTTTGCCAATTAGTGTCATAGAGTACCCGGAGCTGCTACACAGATACAACCAAAGCATCGCTTTGCCAATAGGTGTCACAGAGTACAGGGAGCTGCTCCACAGATACAACCAAAGCATCGCTTTGCCAATTAGTGTCATAGAGTACCGGGAGCTGCCACACAGGTACAACCAAAGCATCGCTTTGCCAATACGTGTCATAGAGTACAGGGAGCTGTCACACAGATACAACCAAAGCATCGCTTTGCCAATAGGTGTCACAGAGTACAGGGAGCTGTCACACAGATACAACCAAAGCATCGCTTTGCCAATACGTGTCATAGAGTACAGGGAGCTGCCACACAGATACAACCAAAGCATCGCTTTGCCAATAAGTGTCACAGAGTACAGGGAGCTGTCACACAGATACAACCAAAGCATCGCTTTGCCAATAAGTGTCACAGAGTACAGGGAGCTGTCACACAGGTACAACCAAAGCATCGCTTTGCCAATAGGTGTCTGAGTACAGGGGCTGCCACACAGATACAACCAAAGCATCGCTTTGCCAATACGTGTCATAGAGTACAGGGGCTGTCACACAGATACAACCAAAGCATCGCTTTGCCAATACGTGTCATAGAGTACAGGGAGCTGCCACACAGATACAACCAAAGCATCGCTTTGCCAATAGGTGTCACAGAGTACAGTGAGCTGTCACACAGATACAACCAAAGCATCGCTTTGCCAATAAGTGTCACAGAGTACAGGGGCTGTCACACAGATACAACCAAAGCATCGCTTTGCCAATTAGTGTCTGAGTACAGGGGCTGCCACACAGATACAACAAAGCATCGCTTTGCCAATAAGTGTCACAGAGTACAGGAGCTGTCACACAGATACAACCAAAGCATCGCTTTGCCAATAAGTGTCACAGACTACGGGGAGCTGCCACACACAGATACAACCAAAGCATCGCTTTGCCAATTAGTGTCATAGAGTACAGCGGGAGCTGCTCACAGATACAACCAAAGCATCGCTTTGCCAATAAGTGTCTGAGTACGGGAGCTGCTACACACAGATACAACCAAAGCATCGCTTTGCCAATAAGTGTCACAGAGTACAGGGAGCTGCTACACAGGTACAACCAAAGCATCGCTTTGCCAATAAGTGTCACAGAGTACAGGGAGCTGCTACACAGGTACAACCAAAGCATCGCTTTGCCAATAAGTGTCACAGAGTACAGGGAGCTGCTACACAGGTACAACAAAGCATCGCTTTGCCAATAAGTCACTGAGTACGGGAGCTGCTCCACAGATACAACCAAAGCATCGCTTTGCCAATAAGTGTCTGGAGTACAGGGGGCTGCTACACAGGTACAACCAAAGCATCCTTTGCCAATAAGTGTCACAGAGTACAGGGAGCTGCTACACAGGTACAACCAAAGCATCGCTTTGCCAATAGGTGTCACAGAGTACAGGGAGCTGTCACACAGATACAACCAAAGCATCGCTTTGCCAATACGTGTCATAGAGTACAGGAGCTGCCACACAGGTACAACCAAAGCATCGCTTTGCCAATAAGTGTCACAGAGTACAGGGAGCTGCCACACAGATACAACCAAAGCATCGCTTTGCCAATACGTGTCACAGAGTACAGGGAGCTGTCACACAGATACAACCAAAGCATCGCTTTGCCAATAAGTGTCACAGAGTACAGGGAGCTGTCACACAGATACAAACCAAAGCATCGCTTTGCCAATAAGTGTCACAGAGTACCGGGAGCTGTCACACAGATACAACCAAAGCATCGCTTTGCCAATAAGTGTCACAGAGTACAGGGAGCTGTCACACAGATACAACCAAAGCATCGCTTTGCCAATTAGTGTCATAGAGTACAGGGAGCTGCCACACAGATACAACCAAAGCATCGCTTTGCCAATAAGTGTCACAGAGTACCGGGAGCTGTCACACAGATACAACCAAAGCATCGCTTTGCCAATAAGTGTCACAGAGTACAGGGGCTGTCACACAGATACAACCAAAGCATCGCTTTGCAATGCCAGTAAGTCTGGAGAGTACAGGGGCTGTCACACAGATACAACCAAAGCATCGCTTTGCCAATAGTGTCATAGAGTACAGGGGCTGTCACACAGATACAACCAAAGCATCGCTTTGCCAATAGAGTGTCTGGAGAGTACAGGGGAGCTGTCACACAGATACAACCAAAGCATCGCTTTGCCAATACGTGTCTGAGTACAGGGGCTGCCACACAGATACAACCAAAGCATCGCTTTGCCAATACGTGTCATAGAGTACAGGGGCTGCTCCACAGATACAACCAAAGCATCGCTTTGCCAATAAGTGTCAGAGTACCGGGAGCTGCCACACAGATACAACCAAAGCATCGCTTTGCCAATAAGTGTCACAGAGTACAGGGAGCTGTCACACAGATACAACCAAAGCATCGCTTTGCCAATAAGTGTCACAGAGTACCGGGAGCTGTCACACAGATACAACCAAAGCATCGCTTTGCCAATAAGTGTCACAGAGTACCGGGAGCTGTCACACAGATACAACCAAAGCATCGCTTTGCCAATAAGTGTCACAGAGTACAGGGAGCTGTCACACAGATACAACCAAAGCATCGCTTTGCCAATTAGTGTCATAGAGTACAGGGAGCTGCCACACAGATACAACCAAAGCATCGCTTTGCCAATAAGTGTCACAGAGTACCGGGAGCTGTCACACAGATACAACCAAAGCATCGCTTTGCCAATACGTGTCACAGAGTACAGGGAGCTGTCACACAGATACAACCAAAGCATCGCTTTGCCAATACGTGTCACAGAGTACAGGGAGCTGCCACACAGATACAACCAAAGCATCGCTTTGCCAATACGTGTCATAGAGTACAGGGAGCTGCCACACAGATACAACCAAAGCATCGCTTTGCCAATAGGTGTCACAGAGTACCGGGAGCTGCCACACAGATACAACCAAAGCATCGCTTTGCCAATAAGTGTCACAGAGTACAGGGAGCTGCCACACAGATACAACCAAAGCATCGCTTTGCCAATAGGTGTCACAGAGTACCGGGAACTGTCACACAGATACAACCAAAGCATCGCTTTGCCAATACGTGTCATAGAGTACAGGGAGCTGCCACACAGATACAACCAAAGCATCGCTTTGCCAATAAGTGTCACAGAGTACAGGGAGCTGCCACACAGATACAACCAAAGCATCGCTTTGCCAATACGTGTCATAGAGTACAGGGGCTGCCACACAGATACAACCAAAGCATCGCTTTGCCATATAGGTGTCATAGAGTACAGGGGAGCTGCCACACAGATACAACCAAAGCATCGCTTTGCCAATACGTGTCATAGAGGTACAGGGGCTGCCACACAGATACAACCAAAGCATCGCTTTGCCAATACGTGTCATAGAGTACAGGAGCTGCCACACAGATACAACCAAAGCATCCTTTGCCAATACGTGTCATAGAGTACAGGGAGCTGCCACACAGATACAACCAAAGCATCGCTTTGCCAATAGGTGTCACAGAGTACAGGGAGCTGCTCCACAGATACAACCAAAGCATCGCTTTGCCAATAAGTGTCACAGAGTACAGGGAGCTGCCACACAGATACAACCAAAGCATCGCTTTGCCAATAAGTGTCACAGAGTACAGGGAGCTGCCACACAGATACAACCAAAGCATCGCTTTGCCAATAAGTGTCATAGAGTACCCGGAGCTGCTACACAGATACAACCAAAGCATCGCTTTGCCAATAAGTGTCACAGAGTACAGGGAGCTGCCACACAGATACAACCAAAGCATCGCTTTGCCAATAAGTGTCACAGAGTACAGGGAGCTGCCACACAGATACATCCAAAGCATCGCTTTGCCAATAAGTGGCACAGAGTACAGGGAGCTGTCACACAGATACAACCAAAGCATCGCTTTGCCAATAAGTGTCACAGAGTACAGGGAGCTGTCACACAGATACAACCAAAGCATCGCTTTGCCAATACGTGTCACAGAGTACAGTGAGCTGTCACACAGGTACAACCAAAGCATCGCTTTGCCAATAGGTGTCTGAGTACAGGGGCTGCCACACAGATACAACCAAAGCATCGCTTTGCCAATACGGTGTCACAGAGTACAGTGAGCTGTCACACAGGTACAACCAAAGCATCGCTTTGCCAATAGGTGTCACAGAGTACAGGGAGCTGTCACACAGATACAACCAAAGCATCGCTTTGCCAATAAGTGTCACAGAGTACCGGGAGCTGTCACACAGATACAACCAAAGCATCGCTTTGCCAATAGGTGTCACAGAGTACCGGGAGCTGCCACACAGATACAACCAAAGCATCGCTTTGCCAATAAGTGTCACAGAGTACAGGGAGCTGTCACACAGATACAACCAAAGCATCGCTTTGCCAATAAGTGTCACAGAGTACAGGGAGCTGTCACACAGATACAACCAAAGCATCGCTTTGTCAATAAGTGTCACAGAGTACAGGGAGCTGCCACACAGATACAACCAAAGCATCGCTTTGCCAATAAGTGTCACAGAGTACAGGGAGCTGTCACACAGATACAACCAAAGCATCGCTTTGCCAATAGGTGTCAAAGAGTATACGTTTCACAATGTATGCATGCATTAAACCACACGAGCTATCATATTACACATATCGTCTAAGATAGGGGTGCGATGGTCTCTGAATATATAATGTAAAAATCTACATCAGACCCTAGTTAGGTATACAACGTTTTGAGACATCTACACTTAATGACATATGTCTGGTGTACACAAAGCCTTTATCATATATCTACGGAATGCAGGAAAACCTTTAACAGGGTTCGATTCCCCACATGGGTACAATGTGTGAAGCCCATTTCTGGTGTTCCCCGCCGTGCTATCGTTGGAATATTGCTAAAAACGGCGTAAAACTATATTCACTCACTGACTCACTCACACCTTTACCACACAGCGGGGATGAAGGGCACCTGCAGCGAACCAGGATAGCTATTCTCGAAACGTTCGTAACCCTACGAACTTCGTAAGCCCATTCTTAACACATTGGCTACGATCAAAGTTAACAATTCTTAAAGCTACGAACGTTTCGAGAATAAGGGCCCAGCTCGTACTGGAGGATTTTACGACGAATCTCTCTCAGTGTCACACACGCCAACATTAGACTTGCAAAAGTGATGCCTGTTAGGTGTCATCATCCAAATCAGACCTGAAATCCATACTGAATTCCATATAAAACAACAAGGACATTTAACTGTTTACTTTTAAAATGAACTCCTTTAACAAGCAATACAAATAGATCCAGAGCATACATACAGCGAAGGAGAACATTCTGGAAGATTCCAGGTAACACTTGACTCTTCGGACATTCTGGAAGATTCCAGGTAATACTTAACTCTTCGGACATTCTGGAAGATTCCAGGTAATACTTGGCTCTTCGGACATTCTGGAAGATTCCAGGTAATACTTGACTCTTCGGACATTCTGGTAGATTCCAGGTAATACTGAACTCTTCGGACTTTCTGGAAGATTCCAGGTAATACTTGGCTCTTCGGACATTCTGGAAGATTCCAGGTAATACTTGGCTCTTCGGACATTCTGGAAGATTCCAGGTAATACTTAACTCTTCGGACTTTCTGGAAGATTCCAGGTAATACTTGGCTCTTCGGACATTCTGGAAGATTCCAGGTAATACTTGACTCTTCGGACATTCTGGAAGATTCCAGGTAATACTTGACTCTTCGGACATTCTGGAAGATTCCGGGTAATATTTGGCTCATCGGACATTCTGGTAGATTCCAGGTAATACTTGACTCTTCGGACATTCTGGAAGATTCCAGGTAATACTTGACTCTTCGGACATTCTGGAAGATTCCAGGTAATACTTGACTCTTCGGACATTCTGGAAGATTCCAGGTAATACTTGGCTCTTCGGACATTCTGGAAGATTCCAGGTAATACTTGACTCTTCGGACATTCTGGAAGATTCTGGGTAATCCTTGGCTCTTCGGACATTCTGGAAGATTCCAGGTAATACTTGACTCTTCGGACATTCTGGAAGATTCCGGGTAATATTTGGCTCATCGGACATTCTGGTAGATTCCAGGTAATACTTGGCTCTTCGGACATTCTGGAAGATTCCAGGTAATACTTGACTCTTCGGACATTCTGGAAGATTCCAGGTAATACTTGACTCTTCGGACATTCTTGAAGATTCCAGGTAATACTTGACTCTTCGGACATTCTGGAAGATTCCAGGTAATCCTTGGCTCTTCGGACATTCTGGAAGATTCCAGGTAATCCTTGACTCTTCGGACATTCTGGAAGATTCCGGGTAATCCTTGGCTCTTCGGACATTTTGGAAGATTCCAGGTAATACTTGGCTCTTCGGACATTCTGGAAGATCCCAGGTAATCCTTGACTCTTCGGACATTCTGGAAGATTCCAGGTAATACTTAACTCTTCGGACTTTCTGGAAGATTCCGGGTAATACTTGGCTCTTCGGACATTCTGGAAGATTCCAGGTAATACTTGACTCTTCGGACATTCTGGAAGATTCCAGGTAATACTTGACTCTTCGGACATTCTGGAAGATTCCAGGTAATACTTGACTCTTCGGACATTCTGGAAGATTCCGGGTAATATTTGGCTCATCGGACATTCTGGTAAGTTCCAGGTAATACTTGGCTCTTCGGACATTCTGGAAGATTCCAGGTAATACTTGACTCTTCGGACATTCTGGAAGATTCCAGGTAATACTCGACTCTTCGGACATTCTGGAAGATTCCAGGTAATACTTGACTCTTCGGACATTCTGGAAGATTCCAGGTAATCCTTGGCTCTTCGGACATTCTGGAAGATTCCAGGTAATCCTTTACTCTTCGGACATTCTGGAAGATTCCAGGTAATACTTGGCTCTTCGGACATTCTGGAAGATTCCAGGTAATACTTGGCTCTTCGGACATTCTGGAAGATTCCAGGTAATCCTTGACTCTTCGGACATTCTGGAAGATTCCAGGTAATACTTGGCTCTTCGGACATTCTGGAAGATTCCAGGTAATCCTTGACTCTTCATGTGGTGACTTCCTCACTAGGGCCATCACCAGGCAGTGATGCAATTACACAGTCCAGTTATTGTTAAAACTGGACAGGTACTGAATCCTTGCAGTAACAGTGTGAGTGAGTGATTATAGTTTTAGAGGTAGAGATGGAAGTATCGATCTGCACGTCCTACTGGTCTGCTTTACATCGCTGACATTCTGGATGTGGACGTGAGACCGAAAGGTGGCGCCACGGGCAAGCATCCATCCTCACTGGTCAGGGTTGCAGGGGACTAACAGCAGATCATTGTCGGTAGGGGTTGGGCAGCCAGTCCGCCCTCTCGAACACGTGACACACAAGCTGCAGATCGTTCTGTTCTTGCGTCAACTCTCCAGGAATTCGGCACTGCCCTTACTGAAGAGAGAAACAGTCTCCCTTGACAACCACCCAGACAGTTTTTGGGAGTAGCAGACAACCGTGGCTGACTGTGATCGCATTGCGTATGTCACATCCGCTACAGTGAGCTGGTTTTCCGGGGACAGTGAACTGGTATTCGTGATGTTTTGACACTTGCAATTCTCATGTTGGCGTGTTGCCCTACTGAGTATTGGTCACGTTTTGTTTATTGGCATTACATGCATGACGTCACACGTTCGATCATTAATCGTCTTTACGTGGAACTGTATTCAGCTATTTAAAAACTGATGGCCCGATGGTTTTAGACTGCATAACAGTGTTAGCTAGACCCTATATTTGATCACATGAGCCCTGGCAGCATCGGTATAAGTCTATGTAACATCCAGCAATATGAGTCTATGTAACATCCAGCAATATGAGTCTATGTAACATCCAGCAATATGAGTCCATGTGACATCCAGCAATATGAGTCTGTGACATCCAGCAATATGAGTCTATGTGATATCCAGCAATATGAGTCTGTGACATCCAGCAACATGAGTCTATGTAACATCCAGCAATATGAGTCTGTGACATCCAGCAATATGAGTCTGTGACATCCAGCAATATGAGTCTATGTGACATCCAGCAATATGAGCCTATGTGACATCCAGCAATATGAGTCTATGTAACATCCAGCAATATTGGTCTATGTGACATCCAGCAATATGAGTCTATGTGACATCCAGCAATATGAACCTATGTGATATCCAGCAATATGAGCCTACGTAACATCCAGCAAAATGAGTCTATGTGATATCCAGCAATATGAACCTATGTGATATCCAGTAATATGAGCCTACGTAACATCCAGCAATATGAGTGTATGTGATATCCAGCAATATGAACCTATGTGATATCCAGTAATATGAGCCTACGTAACATCCAGCAATATGAGTCTATGTGACATCCAGCAATATGAGTGTATGTGATATCCAGCAATATGAACCTATGTGATATCCAGTAATATGAGCCTACGTAACATCCAGCAATATGAGTCTATGTGACATCCAGCAATATGAGTCTATGTGACATCCAGCAATATGGGTCTATGTGACATCCAGCAATATGAACCTATGTGATATCCAGCAATATGAACCTATGTGACATATAGCAATATGAGTCTATGTAACATCCAGCAATATGAGTCTATGTGACATCCAGCAATATGAGTCTATGTGATATCCAGCAATATGAGTCTATGTGACATCCAGCAATATGAGTCTATGTGACATCCAGCAATATGAGTCTATGTGACATCCAGCAATATGAGTCTGTGACATCCAGCAATATGAGTCTGTGACATCCAGCAATATGAGTCTATGTGACATCCAGCAATATGAGCCTATGTGACATCCAGCAATATGAGTCTATGTAACATCCAGCAATATTGGTCTATGTGACATCCAGCAATATGAGTCTATGTGATATCCAGCAATATGAACCTATGTGATATCCAGTAATATGAGCCTACGTAACATCCAGCAATATGAGTGTATGTGATATCCAGCAATATGAACCTATGTAACATCCAGCAATATGAGTCTATGTGACATCCAGCAATATGGGTCTATGTGACATCCAGCAATATGAACCTATGTGATATCCAGCAATATGAACCTATGTGACATATAGCAATATGAGTCTATGTAACATCCAGCAATATGAGTCTATGTGACATCCAGCAATATGAGTCTATGTGACATCCAGCAATATGAGCCTACGTAACATCCAGTAAAATGAGTCTATGTGATATCCAGCAATATGA
The DNA here is from genome assembly GCF_003918875.1 of Haliotis rubra. Classification (NCBI taxonomy): domain Eukaryota; kingdom Metazoa; phylum Mollusca; class Gastropoda; order Lepetellida; family Haliotidae; genus Haliotis; species Haliotis rubra. Next base: position 150,212 of record NW_025765222.1, on the reverse strand, counting down.
ACCTATGTGATATCCAGTAATATGAGCCTACGTAACATCCAGCAATATGAGTCTATGTGATATCCAGCAATATGAACCTATGTGATATCCAGCAATATGAGTCTATGTGATATCCAGCAATATGAGCCTATGTGACATCCAGCAATATGAGTCTATGTAACATCCAGCAATATTGGTCTATGTGACATCCAGCAATATGAGTCTATGTGACATCCAGCAATATGAGTCTATGTAGCATCCAGCAATATTGGTCTATGTGACATCCAGCAATATGAGTCTATGTGACATCCAGCAATATGAGTCTATGTGACATCCAGCAATATGAGTCTATGTGACATCCAGCAATATGAACCTATGTGATATCCAGCAATATTGGTCTATGTGACATCCAGCAATATGAGTCTATGTGACATCCAGCAATATGAGTCTATGTATGGCATCCAGCAATATTAGTCTATGTGACATCCAGCAATATGAGTCTATGTGACATCCAGCAATATGAGTCTATGTGACATCCAGCAATATGAGTCTATGTGACATCCAGCAATATGAACCTATGTGATATCCAGCAATATGAGCCTACGTAACATCCAGCAAAATGAGTCTATGTGATATCCAGCAATATGAGCCTATGTGACATCCAGCAATATGAGTCTATGTAACATCCAGCAATATTGGTCTATGTGACATCCAGCAATATGAGTCTATGTGACATCCAGCAATATGAGTCTATGTAGCATCCAGCAATATTGGTCTATGTGACATCCAGCAATATGAGTCTATGTGACATCCAGCAATATGAGTCTATGTGACATCCAGCAATATGGGTCTATGTGACATCCAGCAATATGGGTCTATGTGACATCCAGCAACATGAGTCTATGTGACATCCAGCAACATGAGTCTATGTGACATCCAGCAATATGAGTCTATGTGACATCCAGCAATATGAGTCTGTGACATCCAGCAATATGAGTGTATGTGATATCCAGCAATATGAGTCTGTGACATCCAGCAATATGAGTCTATGTAACATCCAGCAATATGAGTCTGTGACATTCAGCAATATGAGTCTGTGACATCCAGCAATATGAGTCTATGTGACATCCAGCAATATGAGTCTATGTGACATCCAGCAATATGAGTCTATGTGACATCCAGCAATATGAGCCTATGTGATATCCAGCAATATGAGTCTATGTAACATCCAGCAATATTGGTCTATGTGACATCCAGCAATATGAGTCTATGTGACATCCAGCAATATGAACCTATGTGATATCCAGCAATATGAGCCTACGTAACATCCAGCAAAATGAGTCTATGTGATATCCAGCAATATGAACCTATGTGACATATAGCAATATGAGTCTATGTAACATCCAGCAATATGAGTCTATGTGACATCCAGGAATATGAGTCTATGTGACATCCAGCAATATGAGCCTACGTTACATCCAGTAAAATGAGTCTATGTGATATCCAGCAATATGAACCTATGTGATATCCAGTAATATGAGCCTACGTAACATCCAGCAATATGAGTCTATGTGATATCCAGCAATATGAACCTATGTGATATCCAGCAATATGAGCCTACGTAACATCCAGCAAAATGAGTCTATGTGATATCCAGCAATATGAGCCTATGTGACATGCAGCAATATGAGTCTATGTAACATCCAGCAATATTGGTCTATGTGACATCCAGCAATATGAGTCTATGTGACATCCAGCAATATGAGTCTATGTAGCATCCAGCAATATTGGTCTATGTGACATCCAGCAATATGAGTCTATGTGACATCCAGCAATATGAGTCTATGTGACATCCAGCAATATGGGTCTATGTGACATCCAGCAATATGGGTCTATGTGACATCCAGCAACATGAGTCTATGTGACATCCAGCAACATGAGTCTATGTGACATCCAGCAATATGAGTCTATGTGACATCCAGCAATATGAGTCTATGTGACATCCAGCAATATGGGTCTATGTGACATCCAGCAATATGAACCTATGTGATATCCAGCAATATGAACCTATGTGACATATAGCAATATGAGTCTATGTAACATCCCGCAATATGAGTCTATGTGACATCCAGCAATATGAGTCTATGTGACATCCAGCAATATGAGCCTACGTAACATCCAGCAATATGAGTCTATGTGATATCCAGCAATATGAACCTATGTGATATCCAGCAATATGAGCCTACGTAACATCCAGCAAAATGAGTCTATGTGATATCCAGCAATATGAACCTATGTGATATCCAGTAATATGAGCCTACGTAACATCCAGCAATATGAGTCTATGTGATATCCAGCAGTATGAACCTATGTGATATCCAGCAATATGAGCCTACGTAACATCCAGCAAAATGAGTCTATGTGATATCCAGCAATATGAACCTATGTGATATCCAGTAATATGAGCCTACGTAACATCCAGCAATATGAGTCTATGTGATATCCAGCAATATGAACCTATCCAGCAATATGAACCTATGTGTGATATCCAGCAATATGAACCTATGTGACATATAGCAATATAAGACCTATGCGATATCAAGCAAAATGAACCTATGTGACATATAGCAATATGAGCCTATGCGATATCCAGCAATATGAACCTATGTGATATCGAGCAATATGAGCCTACGTAACATCCAGCAATATGAACCTATGCGATATCCAGCAATATGAACCTATGTGATATCCAGCAATATGAGCCTACGTAACATCCAGCAATATGAGCCTATGCGATATCCAGCAATATGAACCTATGTGACATATAGCAATATGAGCCTATGTGATATCCAGCAATATGAGCCTATGCGATATCCAGCAATATGAACCTATGTGACATATAGCAATATGAGTCTACGTGGCATGTGGTCAACAGCATGAGCATCGATGTATACATTTGGGTTACGATGACAAGTCTGACCACCTGGCCCCGTTAGTCGCCTGTTACGATAAGCATGGGATGCTGCTGAAGATCAATTCTAACCCGCATCTTCACGTGTGTGTTTTCCAATGGAAACTTTGGCCATATCGTTAACACAACACAACAATACACATCAATACACAACAATACACACCAGACAGGAAGGTAGTGTATAGAAGGTAGTGTACAGGATGTAACAGATATCATGGTCTAGAAATAAGAAACAGCCTAAGACTGAACTGCTAAATCACTGCTAGTGAAATGCCCGGATAGTATGGCGAGTATACCACGTTATTTAAATAATTTACATTTGCAGAAGGTATCACCTAAGAAATAAATAGCAGAAATTAATATAGTTCATATAATTGATACAGTTATGATTGCTGCCAAAACACAGCTCCATCGTTCATGATGTACAACATCACCGACAACCATGATAACACACCGACCACGTCTGTAGAACCACGTCTGTATAACGGGCTCATGAACTTCACAAACCAATACGAACATGCTTATATTTGGAAAAAATCTCATTTATTCATACATTTGAAGTTTTTTCTCATGGTAAAGGTCTGAATGACCACATGCCAGCCACCGAGATGACGAGAAGATACAGAGTTTCCACTGACCCCGACACAGTCACGGAGCGCTGGTTGAAGCGGACGTAAAATATAGCAGTACACACAACACTGCCCAGCGTCCATCACAGAGAACAGAATTTACTTCAGGATTACACGGTTTTGCTGTTGATAAACTCCTGATCATATACTGGACAAAATAAGTGTTTTTATGATTGATATTTTATTAGTGTTTCAATGAATAATTAGATCATTATTCTTAATTTCAAAATTTACATATATCCCTAACTATATTTGGCCAGTATATATACAACTCAAAGTTTGCTGCGGATAAGATAAAATAATCAACAATAAATCAAGGCTGAAACAGCCGCGTACATAGTGACTGTAACGCCACTGGAATTTGAAAACCCGATGTGCAGAGACAGAAGTGGGGTGTGTGTGATTTGCACATCATTGTCACAGAGCATGTGCTGCTGGGAATTGCACGTGTCTTCCGTCAGCGTTACCAACGTCACAGAATAGGGCAGGTTCCTCTTCATTTAGCCAGACGCCATCACTTCGTTACTGACCTGCGGAAACGTCCGTGGCGTCAACGATTCTGTACGTGTAACATTGACGGAGGTCACGACCTAATTAGAAAGACGAGACGACGATGCAAGTCTGCGATCACATCACAAGGATTATATATTTTAGGAGTTGAGAGTGTTCACAATGAATTGGTTTCGTTGATTTTTTGTCGCGGCATTCAGACGTGTGATCTAACTCTGGGCATTGTGTGACACAAGAGACCGGACGTCAAACTGACGTAGGCTGTTTCAACAGGTGCACACTTACTTCATAGAGTGAGCCTTAGCAAACGTGTGTAGTATATGTACAGATGCCCCCATAACTACGTGACAGATGTGCTTCTTCACTTGAGATAGTGGCGCCTAAGAACGTTATGTACATATACTCATAAGTTGGAAAGATGACATAAAAAACAAACTAACAAGAGTGAGTGAGTTTAGTTTTACGCCGCACACAGAAATATTCCAGCTATATGGCGGCGGCCTGTAAATAAGCGAATCTGGACCAGACAATCCAGTGATCAACAGCTTGAGCATAGATCTGCGCAATTGGGAACTGATGACATGTGTCAACCAAGTCAGCGAGCCTGACCACCCGATCCCGTTAGTCGCCTCTTACCACCAGCATGGGTTACTCAATATTATAACCCGGACCTTCTCAGGTCCAAACTTTCAAGAAATCGTGTCAGTACAAATTCTTTGTCATGGAAATAAATGCATACACAAAAAACACTTGTGAACCCTCGATAGGAGAATATATAGTATTTATACATACCACTATTTCTTGCAAGGTTTAAACAGTTTTAAAAGAAGTTAATATCCATAAACGTTTGTCTACTTTCTCAACAACACTGCCGATATCCTCCACCCCCACACCCCGGTCACGTGTCCTACTTCTCCTCATCAGACATGTCGTCCGTGAGGATCATGCTGGTGGTGATTATCTTCCTCCTTAAAGTGTTCGCCTTCGCCGGCACCTCCTCTACTTGCTGCAGGACGCTCACGATGTCGCTGAGACTCTGCATTACCACCTGAGCTGCGTCAAACAGGTTCTGGTTCGGGAACACCACTGACGTCACTTCCTGTTTCCGGTAAAGTTTCAGCGCTAAAGCTGTCATCCGGGTGGTAGCACAGTTCTTGAAAACCGGAAGTGGGCAAACGATCTCTGACTTAGCCACGAGCTTGGACACATTGGGCGTCTCTCGCACCACTGCGGATGACACGGCCTTGAGTTTGGACCACTTATGGCCATTTCCCCTTCGAGACTTCTCCATGGACTCAATCAGCTTGTCCAGATTACAGACCAGCGCCTGTGAGAAGTCGGCCATCTTGTGCTTGGTCTCCTCACGTTTAGCCATCACTCCGTAATGGGTGAGCAACTCCTGCAGCTTCGTCTTCCCGTCATGCAGTGCGGTCCCCGGGTCGCCGTCCTCCGTGAGTACCGTGGCTGCCTCCCGACACGCGTTGTGAAAGGTATTGCGCATGTCCGCCTTCGCACTCAATAGCATGGCCCTGTCATACTTGTCTGGGTCCTTGAGTGGGGTGAGACGATCGCTGAACCTGATCGTCCTGATCACGTGATGAACCTCACCCTGAGCGTCGCAGTACTCCAGGTTAATAGAGACAACGTCTTTGTCGTCGTCCCTGTTGTAGGCGGACAGGTCGATGGCGATGCTAAAATGCTTCTGACTTCCGGCCTGCAGATCGTGGAGATAATATGTGATGTTGGGAACTTTCTTCCCACTGCGCCTGCGTCGAACACTGTGTTCGCGCGTACACTTCTCCTCCATGAGGGCGGCACCATTGCCCGGCTTGATGTCCAGGGTCACGTACTGAGCGATGGCGGATTTCCGCAGCATAAGCGGAATAAGCATGTCCACTTCCGGGTGTGCAAGATCGCTGTCGACGTAGTAGTAAGCGTCGTTGCCGCAGTGTTTAGAAACGAGATACATCGCATCAGACACGTGACCTCCCGTTGTCACGCAGGCAACACTAAGCCACAGTTCAGCTTGAGGGTTTCGGGGATTGGGGTTCGACTCCCTGATTCGCTGACGCACAGCATGGACAACGTCGTCAGCGTTAGTGATGCCGGAGTTGATCTCTCCATCAGAGAAGACGATGATGGCGTTCCGGTAGGCGGCGCTGCAACAATTGTATACAATGTGTACTGTTAAATGATGTTGTCAGTAAAAATATATAAACCTCTCAGAATCACATGCCGGTTAGCTTTTGTGTGTACATACCCCAAATACCACAATACCCGGCCACCTCAAATACTACAATACCCGGCCACCTCAAATACCACAATACCCGGCCACCTCAAATACCACAATACCCGGCCACCTCAAATACCACAATACCCGGTCACCTCAAATACCACAATACCCAGTCACCTTAAATACCACAATACCTGGCCACCTCAAATACCACAATACCCGGCCACCTCAAATACCACAATACCCGGCCACCTCAAATACCACAATACCCGGCCACCTCAAATACCACAATACCCGGTCACCTCACCTCAAATACCACAATACCCGGTCACCTCACCTCAAATACCACTATACCCGGCCACCTCAAATACCACTATACCCGGTCCACCCCTACACCCACACTACCTACAGCACCCACTCGCCACCCTGGTGTCCACCCCTATACCCAGAATACCTACTCGCTGGCCTGTTGTCCACTCTTCAGAAGCTCTACTGCCCTGTGTACACCCATGACCAGGTCAGTCTTGCTGTCGATGGCCTTGTCGATCGAGGAGATGGCCTCCTTTAGGTTTCCCTGGAAACCAAACAGAGATGTATGGGTGAAATTGTGGTAGATGTAATTAGTGGTTAGGATTGTGAACATGTCCCTTGACAAACCCACAGCATTATGCGCTGAACTAATTGTCCAAGAAAAGCCCCTAAGTCTTACCGCTTGCACTCAGTCCGTGTTATGGTAGGATACCTAATATTCAGGTACATTCTGGATCAGTTGGTAGCCCCGGCAGTGGACAGGATGGGCACATTACCTGTAGAGTCTAGGGCTGGGACGGGTAACCCGGATACCCGGGACGGGTGGGTAATGAGTTGGCCCCGGGTACCCGTCTCAATACCCGGACCCGTTATGATCATGTGCCTAATAGATTAAACAATGTAATATGTTATTCTTTCATGATTAAAATGTTGTAATGTCTTTGAAGATTAAGACATAATTTCCAGTCACCTCTTTTGAAAATAATACATGGTTAAGATAGTGCTTGTTCATCTACCTCTGGCATAGGCCTAAAGAATAAATTACACGTGAGCGTTCTCTTTGCCTACCCTTGACCTCTCGTCGACCTTGGTGAGCGGACAAACAACTCGCGTCACCTCCCCAAAGGCGACGATGCCGAAGTAGTCGTCTCCCTCCTCCATAACGTCAACGAGGTCGGTGGCCATCTTCTTGAGTTTTGTCAACTTGGAGTGTTGTCTGCTTCGTCCACACTTCAGCAGCATACTTCCGCTGACGTCAAACACGCACACCACGCGCAGCTTAACCTTGTCGATGACGTCATGATGCAGGGTTGAGAGTTCAAGGACACCACGCAGCTGAAGAACACGTTGCGGTGTGAGTATACCACACATTCGATGGTTAACGTACTTTCGCACACTCATAGTGCTACACATGAACTGAAATACATAGTGCTACACATAAACTTAAATACATAGTGCTACACATAAACTTAAATACATAGTGCTACACATATACTTAAATACATAGTGCTACACATAAACTGAAATACATAGTGCAACACATAAACTTAAATACATAGTGCTACACATAAACTTAAATACATAGTGCTACACATATACTTAAATACATAGTGCTACACATAAACTTAAATACATAGTGCTACACATAAACTTAAATACATAGTGCTACACATATACTTAAATACATAGTGCTACACATAAACTGAAATACATAGTGCTACACATAAACTTAAATACATAGTACTACACATACGCTTAAATACATAGTGCTACACATAAACTTAAATACATAGTGCTACACATAAACTTAAATACATAGTGCTACACATAAACTTAAATACATAGTGCTACACATAAACGTAAATACATAGTGCTACACATAAACTTAAATACATAGTGCTACACATAAACCTAAATACATAGTGCTACACATAAACTTAAATACATAGTGCTACACATAAACTTAAATACATAGTGGTACACATAAACTTAAATACATAGTGCTACACATAAACCTAAATACATAGTGCTACACATAAACTTAAATACATAGTGCTACACATAAACTTAAATACATAGTGCTACAGATAAACCAAAATACATAGTGCTACACATAAACTTAAATACATAGTGCTACACATAAACTTAAATACATAGTACTACACATACACTTAAATACATAGTGCTACACATAAACTTAAATACATAGTGCTACACATAAACTTAAATACATAGTGCTACACATAAACTTAAATACTTAAATACATAGTGCTACACATAAACTTAAATACATAGTGCTACACATAAAATTAAATACATAGTGCTATACATAAACTTAAATACATAGTGCTACACATATTCTTACATTTACGAGATCGGGTGGTCAGGCTCTGTGCTACACGTATCATCACACACTCTCTGTGCCACACGTATCCTCACACACTCTCTGTGCAACACGTATCCTCACACACCCTCTGTGCTACACGTATCATCACACACTCTCTGCGCCACACGTATCCTCACACACCCTCTGTGCTACACGTATCATCACACACTCTCTGCGCCACACGTATCCTCACACGCTCTCTGTGCTACACGTATCCTCACACACCATCTGTGCTACGCGTATCCTCACACACCCTCTGTGCTACACGTATCCTCACACACTCTCTGCGCCACACGTATCCTCACACACCCTCTGTGCTACACGTATCATCACACACTCTCTGCGCTACACGTATCCTCACACGCTCTCTGTGCTACACGTATCCTCACACACCATCTGTGCTACGCGTATCCTCACACACCCTCTGTGCAACACGTATCCTCACACACTCTCTGTACTACACGTACCCTCACACACTCTCTGTGCTGCACGTATCCTCACACACTCTCTGTGCTACACGTATCCTCATACACTCTCTGTGCTACACGTATCCTCACACACTCTTTGTGCTACACGTACCCTCACACACCCTCTGTGCTACACGTATCCTCATACAGGACAAACCTGCTCTCATCTCAGTGGTACAATTGCTGGACCTACCATGTTCTGGGATTCTGTTAGAAAGACTTCAAAGTCCACGCAGTCCTCCCCCTTCTTACCTGCCAGAAACAGAGGAAATCACGTCAGAAACAGAGTACATGAGGACATGACGTCAGAATCAGAGGACATGACGTCAGAAACAGTGGACATGATGTCACCCGGTCTCCCCGTGCAATGTTTTCTGTTAACTTCATTATCTTCAAAATAAAACTCGAGACCAATGTAAATGTAGGCTCTTGAAGAAGGTGCAAGTGGGCGCAACCTTAGCATATACCGGGAATTCCCATATTTAAGCCCCGGGGTTAAATACGGAAAATCACTGTTCTAGTGATGAAATATTTTAACCATATTTAAGCCCAGGGATGAAATTCGAAAAGGCGCAATATCTTTTTCTAAATAAAAAGAATCTGTTTTTTTTAAAACTATTTAAACCCGTAAACAGGTCGATAAATTCAAAACTGAATGACCTCATGGTTCAGTTTAACTGCAACTGCATGAACGTCACAGGGGTGAAGATGATCAATTTCTTTCACTAATAACTGCCCTGTAACCGGGGTCTGTAAACGTGACAACCTCGCAGAGCCACTACTAGTGTTAAAAACGTCGACGTTCGCCATGCGTTTGGAACGGGGCGTCACTCTAAACACCAAAGAATTCAATCCAAATTTAAGCCCATGGGCATAATGGGCGGAGGGCAGAGTCTAGACCGAGATAGAGGCTGTAACAGTTATGACGAGGCGGCGTTAGGTCGACAGCCCAGACAGACGCCTGCTGCAGATGCTGATCACGTCAGTGTGTTTCACGACCTTGGAATATTGCTGTCAGCCCCAGACAAAACATTTCCAGGTCGGATCTTCCATTACCATTTAAAGGACATGTTACTATACGAACATGTATAAATAACTGGGTCATCCCCACCCACTCCTGGATACACAGCTAGGTATTTTACATCACTCAGCAACCTAGACAACTACTTAATGATATGACGTCACAATGAAAATTACGTCTTTGTGTTAAACAAAGGCAAAATGTCATGTTATGTTTCAGCAACAGATAATGCTGGATACAGCAGTCCTGTAACAGACGGGTCTCTCTCTAGGACAACAGATAATGCTGGATACAGCAGTCCTCTAACAGACGGGCTCTCTCTAGGACAACAGATAATGCTGGATACAGCAGTCCTGTAACAGTCGGGTCTCTCTCTAGGACAACAGATAATGCTGGATACAGCAGTCCTGTAACAGACGGGTCTCTCTCTAGGACAGCAGATAATGCTGGATGCAGCAGTCCTCTAACAGACGGGACTCTCTCTAGGACAACAGATAATGCTGGATACAGCAGTCCTGTAACAGTCGGGTCTCTCTCTAGGACAACAGATAATGCTGGATACAGCAGTCCTCTAACAGACGGGTCTCTCTCTAGGACAACAGATAATGCTGGATACAACAGTCCTGTAACAGTCGGGTCTCTCTCTAGGACAACAGATAATGCTGGATACAGCAGTCCTCTAACAGACGGGTCTCTCTCTAGGACAACAGATAATGCTGGATACAGCAGTCCTCTAACAGACGGGACTCTCTCTAGGACAACAGATAATGCTGGATACAGCAGTCCTGTAACAGTCGGGTCTCTCTCTAGGACAACAGATAATGCTGGATACAGCAGTCCTCTAACAGACGGGTCTCTCTCTAGGACAACAGATAATGCTGGATACAACAGTCCTGTAACAGTCGGGTCTCTCTCTAGGACAACAGATAATGCTGGATACAACAGTCCTCTAACAGACGGGACTCTCTCTAGGACAACAGATAATGCTGGATACAGCAGTCCTGTAACAGACGGGTCTCTCTCTGGGACAACAGATAATGCTGGATACAACAGTCCTCTAACAGACGGGTCTCTCTCTGGGACAACAGATAATGCTGGATACAGCAGTCCTGTAACAGTCGGGTCTCTCTCTAGGACAACAGATAATGCTGGATACAGCAGTCCTCTAACAGACGGGTCTCTCTCTAGGACAACAGATAATGCTGGATACAACAGTCCTGTAACAGTCGGGTCTCTCTCTAGGACAACAGATAATGCTGGATACAGCAGTCCTCTAACAGACGGGTCTCTCTCTAGGACAACAGATAATGCTGGATACAGCAGTCCTCTAACAGACGGGTCTCTCTCTAGGACAGCAGATAATGCTGGATACAGCAGTCCTGTAACAGACGGGTCTCTCTCTAGGACAACAGATAATGCTGGATACAACAGTCCTGTAACAGACGGGTCTCTCTCTAGGACAACAGATAATGCTGGATACAGCAGTCCTTTAACAGTCGGGTCTCTCTCTAGGACAACAGATAATGCTGGATACAGCAGTCCTGTTACAGACGGGTCTCTCTCTAGGACAACAGATAATGCTGGATACAGCAGTCCTCTAACAGACGGGTCTCTCTCTAGGACAACAGATAATGCTGGATACAGCAGTCCTTTAACAGTCGGGTCTCTCTCTAGGACAACAGATAATGCTGGATACAGCAGTCCTGTTACAGACGGGTCTCTCTCTAGGACAACAGATAATGCTGGATACAGCAGTCCTCTAACAGACGGGTCTCTCTCTAGGACAACAGATAATGCTGGATACAGCAGTCCTGTAACAGACGGGTCTCTCTCTGGGACAACAGATAATGCTGGATACAGCAGTCCTGTAACAGACGGGGTCTCTCTAGGACAACAGATAATGCTGGATACAGCAGTCCTGTAACAGACGGGTCTCTCTCTAGGACAACAGATAATGCTGGATACAGCAGTCCTGTAACAGACGGGTCTCTCTAGGACAACAGATAATGCTGGATACAGCAGTCCTGTAACAGACGGGTCTCTCTCTAGGACAACAGATAATGCTGGATACAGCAGTCCTGTTACAGACGGGTCTCTCTCTAGGACAACAGATAATGCTGGATACAGCAGTCCTCTAACAGACGGGTCTCTCTCTAGGACAACAGATAATGCTGGATACAGCAGTCCTTTAACAGTCGGGTCTCTCTCTAGGACAACAGATAATGCTGGATACAGCAGTCCTGTTACAGACGGGTCTCTCTCTAGGAAAACAGATAATGCTGGATACAGCAGTCCTCTAACAGACGGGTCTCTCTCTAGGACAACAGATAATGCTGGATACAGCAGTCCTGTAACAGACGGGTCTCTCTCTGGGACAACAGATAATGCTGGATACAGCAGTCCTGTAACAGACGGGTCTCTCTCTGGGACAACAGATAATGCTGGATACAGCAGTCCTCTAACAGACGGTTCTCTCTCTAGGACAACAGATAATGCTGGATACAGCAGTCCTGTAACAGACGGGTCTCTCTCTAGGACAACAGATAATGCTGGATACAGCAGTCCTGTAACAGACGGGTCTCTCTCTAGGACAACAGATAATGCTGGATACAGCAGTCCTGTAACAGACGGGTCTCTCTCTAGGACAACAGATAATGCTGGATACAGCAGTCCTCTCACAGACGGGTCTCTCTCTAGGACAACAGATAATGCTGGATACAGCAGTCCTGTAACAGACGGGTCTCTCTCTGGGACAACAGATAATGCTGGATACAGCAGTCCTCTAACAGACGGGTCTCTCTCTAGGACAACAGATAATGCTGGATACAGCAGTCCTCTAACAGACGGGTCTCTCTCTAGGACAACAGATAATGCTGGATACAGCAGTCCTGTAACAGACGGGTCTCTCTCTAGGACAACAGATAATGCTGGATACAACAGTCCTGTAACAGACGGGTCTCTCTAGAACAACAGATAATGCTGGATACAGCAGTCCTCTAACAGACGGGTCTCTCTCTAGGACAACAGATAATGCTGGATACAGCAGTCCTGTAACAGACGGGTCTCTCTCTAGGACGGCAGATAATGCTGGATACAGCAGTCCTCTAACAGACGGGTCTCTCTCTAGGACAACAGATAATGCTGGATACAGCAGTCCTCTAACAGACGGGTCTCTCTCTAGGACAACAGATAATGCTGGATACAGCAGTCCTGTAACAGACGGGTCTCTCTCTAGGACAACAGATAATGCTGGATACAACAGTCCTGTAACAGACGGGTCTCTCTCTAGGACAACAGATAATGCTGGATACAGCAGTCCTCTAACAGACGGGTCTCTCTCTAGGACAACAGATAATGCTGGATACAGCAGTCCTGTAACAGACGGGTCTCTCTCTAGGACAACAGATAATGCTGGATACAGCAGTCCTTTAACAGCCGGGTCTCTCTCTAGGACAACAGATAATGCTGGATACAGCAGTCCTGTAACAGACGGGTCTCTCTCTAGGACAACAGATAATGCTGGATACAGCAGTCCTCTAACAGACGGGTCTCTCTCTGGGACAACAGATAATGCTGGATACAGCAGTCCTCTAACAGACGGGTCTCTCTCTAGGACAACAGATAATGCTGGATACAGCAGTCCTGTAACAGACGGGTCTCTCTCTAGGACAACAGATAATGCTGGATACAGCAGTCCTGTAACAGACGGGTCTCTCTCTAGGACAACAGATAATGCTGGATACAGTAGTCCTCCAACAGACGGGTCTCTCTCTAGGACAACAGATAATGCTGGATACAGCAGTCCTGTAACAGACGGGTCTCTCTCTAGGACAACAGATAATGCTGGATACAGCAGTCCTTTAACAGACGGGTCTCTCTCTAGGACAACAGATAATGCTGGATACAGCAGTCCTGTAACAGACGGGTCTCTCTCTAGGACAACAGATAATGCTGGATACAGCAGTCCTCTAACAGACGGGTCTCTCTCTGGGACAACAGATAATGCTGGATACAGCAGTCCTCTAACAGACGGGTCTCTCTCTAGGACAGCAGATAATGCTGGATACAGCAGTCCTCTAACAGACGGGTCTCTCTCTGGGACAACAGATAATGCTGGATACAGCAGTCCTCTAACAGACGGGTCTCTCTCTAGGACAACAGATAATGCTGGATACAACAGTCCTGTAACAGACGGGTCTCTCTCTAGGACAGCAGATAATGCTGGATACAGCAGTCCTCTAACAGACGGGTCTCTCTCTAGGACAACAGATAATGCTGGATACAGCAGTCCTGTAACAGACGGGTCTCTCTCTAGGACAACAGATAATGCTGGATACAACAGTCCTGTAACAGACGGGTCTCTCTCTAGGACAACAGATAATGCTGGATACAGCAGTCCTCTAACAGACGGGTCTCTCTCTGGGACAACAGATAATGCTGGATACAGCAGTCCTGTGACAGACGGGTCTCTCTCTAGGACAACAGATAATGCTGGATACAGCAGTCCTTTAACAGACGGGTCTCTCTCTAGGACAACAGATAATGCTGGATACAGCAGTCCTGTAACAGACGGGTCTCTCTCTAGGACAACAGATAATGCTGGATACAGCAGTCCTCTAACAGACGGGTCTCTCTCTGGGACAACAGATAATGCTGGATACAGCAGTCCTCTAACAGACGGGTCTCTCTCTAGGACAACAGATAATGCTGGAGACAGCAGTCCTGTAACAGACGGGTCTCTCTCTAGGACAACAGATAATGCTGGATACAGCAGTCCTGTAACAGTCGGGTCTCTCTCTAGGACAGCAGATAATGCTGGATACAGCAGTCCTCTAACAGACGGGTCTCTCTCTGGGACAACAGATAATGCTGGATACAGCAGTCCTCTAACAGACGGGTCTCTCTCTAGGACAACAGATAATGCTGGATACAACAGTCCTGTAACAGTCGGGTCTCTCTCTAGGACAACAGATAATGCTGGATACAGCAGTCCTCTAACAGACGGGTCTCTCTCTAGGACAACAGATAATGCTGGATACAGCAGTCCTTTAACAGTCGGGTCTCTCTCTAGGACAACAGACAAAAATAGTATGAAATGGGGTCATACCAAATATGAAAGGTGAGTAAGGTACTACTTTCAAAAATGGCTTTGAGAGATCGGGCCAGAGCCATACAGAGTCAGATAAACTACAAGGATAATACACACATGGGTACAATCGCCTTTAAACTACGACAAAAGCACAACTTCAGGCGAGCTTAGCTAGCTCGTTTTCCGGGCACAGGAAGCTGAACACATCAACCCCAGTTCCGCACCAAATGACACCTACTTGAAATATCTGTACACACAACAAGCATAAGTCATGGTGTGAAACATAACACCACTCAATAGTTCAAATTGTGGTCAGTTTTAATTACTGGGTGGGTGTGCTTTTAAAAAACTTTAAAAACGTACACTATTTCATCCAATCACAGCTGTCACATGTCGCCAACTGACCAGAAGTGACGACACTGGCTTAGCGAGCAAGTAATTCTGATTTAGTGTAGTAGAACCTAATAGACTGCCACGAACCCCTGTGAGTTAGTCTGTCTCACAGTCCCTGAACCACATTATTTTCCCCACTGCCAAGCTCTCTCTGCAGTTCTAAAGCCCTAAAAGAAGCAAGTCTAGATTTCCTCAGGTTCTGAATCTCTGGTCTTCCTGGGGCTCCTTTTCAATTTAAATGGGCTTGTTTGTTACTATCAAAATTATATATATTCAGAGACTAAGCATTAGTCTACCCTGTGAGTAGGCAGCGCTGTGTTGACAACATGTAGAGACAGGATTTAGTTTGCGCTACCGAGATTGTTGATTATACAGTTTACTACCTTCCAAAACCACACATTTACACGGTGTCCTCCCAGTTGTGAGAACTCCCAGTTGTGAGACACATTAATTAATGGTTCAGTGCACACAGGTGGTGCTTCCCCATCCCCACGATGAAAGTGCGAACAGCCCTGTTGCTGAAGAGTACCCGCAGGAGGCATAGTTCATTAATGAGTTAATTAACACAGAAGACATTGTTCGTTGAAGAGCATTTATTGTTTTCAATAGATACTGAAATACTGAAAATGATTATCGTGAACTGGTGATATATTCTACTTGTTGAAGGCCTGTCATAATGGTGATCGGAAAGAGCAGTCAAAAGTTAATATATACATTTGGATTAATTATAGTTACAACAGTTATTGCTAGATTTTTCAAACACGTAAATCTGAGTAGGTAAATTAATTTCTCTTTCAAATGATCACGAAGTTACCTACACAAAGTGTTTATTTTTTAAAGCCATTTACCTGAGTAGGTTAATTACTTTATTCAGTTAAATAGCTAATCCATAATTAGCTGGGGTTAATCCATTCTATCAGATAGGGGAGTAAGGTGTGTTTTCTTTGCTAATTACCTACTCCACTGTCTCACAACTGGGAGTCTCACAACTGGGAGTTCTCACAAATGGGAGTAGACCCATTTACACACCAACACAGCCCCCCACCCCCACCCCCACCCCTGTTGACAAACATGTTCTCTGTGTCTTGTGTGTCTGTATGCGTGTGTGTTGTATGTGTTTCTCCTCTGTGTGTGTCCTCTGTGTGTGTCCTCTATGTATGTCCTCTGTGTGTCTTGTATGTGTATGTCATTTTTTGTGTCCTCTGTGTGTGTCCTCTGTGTATGTCCTCTGTGTGTCTTGTATGTGTATGTCCTCTGTGTATGTCCTTTGTGGATGTCCTCTGTGTGTCTTGTATGTGTATGTCCTCTGTGTATGTCCTTCGTGTGTGTCATGTGTGTGTCCTGTGTGAGTCCTCTGTGTGTCCTCTGTGTGTGTCTTGTATGTGTGTGTCCTCTGTGTGTCCTCTGTGTGTGTCTTGTATGTGTGTGTCTTGTATGTGTGTGTCCTCTGTGTGTCCTCTGTGTGTCTTGTATGTGTATGTCCTCTGTGTATGTCCTTTGTGGATGTCCTCTGTGTGTCTTGTATGTGTATGTCCTCTGTGTATGTCCTTCTGTGTGTCATGTCCTGTGTGTGTCCTGTGTGTGAGTCCTCTGTGTGTCCCTCTGTGTGTGTGTGTATGTGTGTCTTGTATGTGTGTGTCCTCTGTGTCCTCTGTGTTGTCTTGTGTGTGTGTCCTCTCTGTGTGTCTTGTGTGTATGTGTCTTGTATGTGTGTGTGTCCTCTGTGTGTCCTCTGTGTGTGTGTCTGTGTGTAAGTGTGTGTCCTCTGTGTGTGTCTGTGTGTGTGTGTGTGTCTCTGTGTGTGTCCTGTGTGTGTGTGTCCTGTGTGTCCTCTGTGTGTGTCTGTGTGTGTGTCTTGTATGTGTGTGTGTCTGTGTGTCCTCTATGTGTGTGTCTTGTATGTGTGTGTCTTGTGTGTGTGTCCTCTGTGTGTGTCCTGTGTGTGTCCTCTGTGTGTATGTGTGTCCTGTGTGTGTCCTGTGTGTGTGTGTGTGTGTCCTCTGTGTGTGTCTCTGTGTGTGTGTCCTCTGTGTATTATTGTGTGTGTGTCCTCTGTGTGTGTCCTCTGTGTGTGTGTGTGTGTGTGTGTCTGTGTGTGTGTGTGTGTGTGTCTCTGTGTGTGTGTGTGTCCTCTGTGTGTCCTCTGTGTGTGTCTGTGTCTGTGTGTGTCTGTGTGTGTCCTCTGTGTCCTCTGTGTGTGTGTGTGTGTGTGTGTCCTGTGTGTGTCCTGTGTGTGTCCTGTGTGTGTGTGTGTGTCCTGTGTGTGTCCTGTGTAAGTCCTGTGTGTGTCCTCTGTGTGTGTCCTCTGTGTGTCTTGTATGTGTGTGTCTTGTATGTGTGTGTCCTCTTTGTGTGTCGTGTGTGAGTCCCTGTCTCCTGTTCAGCCAACATAAAAACATCCATTAAGTTTTTCTCACTTACTAGTTGATGTGCGTCTCAGGACCACCTTTTGGTCTCCGTCTTCTTCACCGTTCTCCGTCGACGATGTCCCCCGGGGTATATAATCGATGGACCGCTCCCGATGTACGCCGTTCACGCTGCCAACCGCAGTGTCGTCCCCCTGTCGTCCAGACCTAGACGTCGTCGAGTCTCGCGGTTGTCCCGAGACTGCCCGAGGCGGTTTGGTCGGGGCCGGACCTGACGCCATGTCGTTGACGTCGTTAAAGCTCACCTTCCGTGACTGTTTCTTGCGTCCCTCCCGTGGAGGCACAGTGGCCAGATCCCCTAGGTTCGAAGTTGGGGATGACGGGCGCCACGAAACTGTGAGATGCAAGGTATCACGTATCTGACCCATCCAGAAGAGAGGGATACTTTGGGAGCTTAGATACAGCTGTAGATTTACGTCATGGAAAAGGCATTTGGTGTCAACTCCCTCCGTTACTTCGTTGTGTAATCACATTACTTCAAAACACTTCAGCATGCATGTGTACTTTCAAATAATCAGACAGTATATCTATACACTGCAGTTATCTCCTCTACAGTTTTATCTAGAGGGTGTTATCTAGAGGGTGTTATCGGTGAAATAAAGCAATCTGATAAACTTGGTCTCAAATCTGATAACAATGCAAATTACGTCAATCCACGAACTACTTTCACAAAACTCCATACACGCCATGCGAATCCTAAAACGTTTTAACATTTCACTGATGACATCGTCACGAGTTTACATTGTTTGTAAACTAACGTGGCCCTATTCTCAAAATTGGTGATTCTGTAAGAATTGATGACAGAGGTTCTGGAGTAATTGACTTTGGAAAACATGAAATACTTCGTTCAAATTGAAGGTACGGATTATGAGGCATGACTGAAAGGCAATCGTCTAAGAAAGGTACCAACCAAGGATTTCAATCTATCGATCAAAATACGGACGACGAATCGATCGCCAAAGGCTCGCATAATACAATTTTTTTATTCCTAATACTGTATATGATATTAATGATACGGAAACACACTCGGTTAATAATCTCTATATACGTTTGAAAACATGACTTCGTTACTTACCCTTAGGCAGAGCGGCATACTCGTCCGGTACCTGGAACTGTTCAGGGTTCCCTGCAACAATCAATGATTCAAGTGCTGAAGATGCTCAGGTGATATATTGGGGTGTTACATACTGCGGCATCATAAGGTGAGGTGTTAGATACAGAGGTGTTACATACTGCGGCATCATAAGGTGAGGTGTTAGATACAGAGGAGTCGGATACAGAGGTGTTACATACTGCGGCATCATAAGGTGAAGTGTCAGATACAGAGGTGTCAGATACAGAGGTGTTACATACTGCGGCATCATAAGGTGAGGTGTTAGATACAAAGGTGTCAGATACAGAGGTGTTACATACTGCGGCATCATAAGGTGAGGTGTTAGATACAAAGGTGTTACATGCTGCGGCATCATAAGGTGAGGTGTTAGATAAAGAGGTGTCAGATACAGAGGTGTTACATACTGCGGCATCATAAGGTGAGGTGTTAGATACAGAGGAGTCGGATACAGAGGTGTTAGATACATAGGTGTCAGATACAGACCTGTCAGAAACAGAGGTGTCAGATACAGAGGTGTCAGAAACAGATGTTAGATACATAGGTGTCAGATACAGAGGTGTTAGATACAGAGGTGTCAGAAACAGAGGTGTCAGATACAGAGGTGTTAGATACTGTGGTGTCATGAGGTGAGGTGTTGGATACAGAGGTGTCAGATACAGAGGTGTTAGATACAGAGGTGACAGATACAGAGGTGTTAGATACAGAGGTGTTAGATACAGAGGAGTCAGATACAGAGGTGTAAGATACAGAGGTGTAAGATACAGAGGTGTCATGAGGTGAGGTGTCAGATACTGTGGGTACAGGGGTGTCAGATACTGTGATGTCATCAGGTGAGGTGTCAGATACAGAGGTGTCAGATACAGAGGTGTTAGATACAGAGGTGTTAGATACAGAGGTGTCAGATACAGAGGTGTTAGATACAGAGGTGTTAGATACAGAGGTGTCAGATACAGAGGTGTAAGATACAGAGGTGTTAGATACAGAGGTGTCATGAGGTGAGGTGTCAGATACTGTGGGTACAGGGGTGTCAGATACTGTGATGTCATAAGGTGAGGTGTCAGATACAGAGGTGTCAGAAACCATGGTGTCATGAGATGAGGTGGGGTGTCAGATACTGTGGGAAGTAGGAGGCGGATACTGTGGGTAATGGGATGTCAGATACTGTGCGTACTGGGGTGTCTGATACTGTGGGTATTGGGAGGCAGATACTGTGCGTATTGGGAGGCAGATATTGTGGGTACTGGGGTGTCAGATACTGTGGGTAATGGGATGTCACATACTGTGGGTACTGGGGTGTCAGATACTGTGGGTACTGGGGTGTCAGATACTGTGGGTACTGGGGTCTCAGATACTGGGGGTACCGGGGTCTCAAATACTGTGGGTACCGGGGTCTCAGATGCTGTGGGTACTGGGGTGTCAGATACTGTGGGTACTAGGGTAGCAGATACAGAGGTGTTATATACAGAGGTGTTAGATACAGAGGTGTCAGATACAGAGGTGTTAGATACAGAGGTGTTAGATACAGAGGTGTCATGAGGTGAGGTGTCAGATACTGTGGGTACAGGGGTGTCAGATACTGTGATGTCATAAGGTGAGGTGTCAGATACAGAGGTGTCAGAAACCATGGTGTCATGAGATGAGGTGGGGTGTCAGATACTGTGGGAATTAGGAGGCGGATACTGTGGGTAATGGGGTGTCTGATACTGTGGGTACTGGGGTGTCAGATACTGTGGGAATTGGGAGGCAGATACTGTGGGTACTGGGATGTCAGATACTGTGGGTACTGGGGTGTCAGATACTGTGGGTACTGGGGTGTCAGATACTGTGGGTACTGGGGTCTCAGATACTGGGGGTACCGGGGTCTCAGATACTGTGGGTACCGGGGTCTCAGATGCTGTGGGTACTGGGGTGTCAGATACTTTAGGTACTGGGGTTGTCGGATACTATGGGTACTGGGGTGTCAGATACTGTGGGTACTAGGGTGTCAGATACTGTGGGTACCGGGCCTCAGATACTGTGGGTACTGGGAGGCAGATACTGTGGGTACTGGGGTGTCAGATACTGTGGGTACTGGGGTGTCAGATACTGTGGGTACTGGGGTGTCAGATATTGTGAGTATTGGGGTGTGAGTTACTGTGCGTATTGGGAGGCAGATATTGTGGGTACTGGGGTGTCAGATACTGTGGGTACTGGGATGTCACATACTGTGGGAATTAGGAGGCGGATACTGTGGGTACTGGGGTGTCAGATATTGTGAGTATTGGGGTGTCAGATACTGTGGGAATTAGGAGGCGGATACTGTGGGTAATGGGGTGTCAGATACTGTGGGTACTGGGTTGTCTGATACTGTGGGTATTGGGAGGCAGATACTGTGGGTACTGGGATGTCAGATACTGTGGGTACTGGGGTGTCAGATACTGTGGGTACTGGGGTGTCAGATACTGTGGGTACTGGGGTCTCAGATACTGGGGGTACCGGGGTCTCAGATACTGTGGGTACCGGGGTCTCAGATGCTGTGGGTACTGGGGTGTCAGATACTTTAGGTACTGGGGTTGTCGGATACTGTGGGTACTGGGGTGTCAGATACTGTGGGTACTAGGGTGTCAGATACTGTGGGTACCGGGCCTCAGATACTGTGGGTACTGGGAGGCAGATACTGTGGGTACTGGGGTGTCAGATACTGTGGGTACTGGGGTGTCAGATACTGTGGGTACTAGGGTGTCTCATACTGTGGGTACTGGGGTGTCAGATACTGTGGGTATTGGGGTGTCAGATACTGTGCGTATTGGGAGGCAGATATTGTGGGTACTGGGGTGTCAGATACTGTGGGTACTGGGATGTCAGATACTGTGGGTACTGGGGTGTCAGATACTGTGGGTACTGGGGTGTCAGATACTGTGGGTACTGGGGTCTCACATACTGGGGGTACCGGGGTCTCAGATACTGTGGGTACTGGGGTCTCAGATGCTGTGGGTACTGGGGTGTCAGATACTTTAGGTACTGGGGTTGTCGGATACTGTGGGTACTGGGGTGTCAGATACTGTGGGTACTAGGGTGTCAGATACTGTGGGTACCGGGTCTCAGATACTGTGGGTACTGGGAGGCAGATACTGTGGGTACTGGGGTGTCAGATACTGTGGGTACTGGGGTGTCAGATACTGTGGGTACTGGGGTGTCAGATACTGTGGATACTGGGGTGTCTGATACTGTGGGTACTGGGAGGCAGATACTGTGGGTACTGGGGTGTCAGATACTGTGGGTACTGGGGTGTCAGATACTGTGGGTACTGGGGTGTCAGATACTGTGGGTACTGGGGTGTCAGATACTGTGGGTACTAGGGTGTCAGATACTGTGGATACTGGGGTGTCAGATACTGTGGGTACCGGGTCTCAGATACTGTGGGTACTGGGAGGCAGATACTGTGGGTACTGGGGTGTCAGATACTGTGGGTACTGGGGTGTCAGATACTGTTGGTATTGGGATGTCAGATACTGTGAGTATTGGCAGGCAGATACTGTGGGTACTGGGGTGTCAGATACTGTGGGTACTGGGGTGTCAGATACTGTGGGTACTGGGATGTCAGATACTGTGGGTACTGGGGTGTCAGATACTGTGGGTACTGGGCTGTCAGATACTGTGGGTACTGGGGTTGTCGGATACTGTGGGTACTTGGGTGTCAGATACTGTGGGTACTGGGGTGTCTGGTACTGTGGGTATTGGGAGGCAGATACTGTGGGCATTGGGAGGCAGATACTGTGGGTACTGGGGTGTCAGATACTGTGGGTATTGGGGTGTCAGTTACTGTGCGTACTGGGATGTCAGATACTGTGGGTATTGGGGTGTCAGTTACTGTGGGTACTGGGATGTCAGATACTGTGGGTATTGGGGTGTCAGATACTGTGGGTACTGGGGTGTCTGATACTGTGGGTACTGGGGTGTCAGATACTGTGGGTATTGGGGTGTCAGATACTGTGGGTACTGGGGTGTCAGATACTGTGGGTATTGGGGTGTCAGATACTGTGGGTACTGGGGTGTCAGATACTGTGGGTATTGGGGTGTCAGATACTGTGGGTACTGGGGTGTCTGATACTGTGGGTACTGGGATGTCAGATACTGTGGGTAATGGGGTGTCAGATACTGTGGGTACTGGGATGTCAGATACTGTGAGTATTGGCAGGCAGATACTGTGGGTACTGGGGTGTCAGATACTGTGGATACTGGGGTGTCAGATACTGTGGGTACCGGGTCTCAGATACTGTGGGTACTAGGAGGCAGATACTGTGGGTACTGGGGTGTCAGATACTGTGGGTACTGGGGTCTCAGATACTGTTGGTATTGGGATGTCAGATACTGTGAGTATTGGCAGGCAGATACTGTGGGTACTGGGGTGTCAGATACTGTGGGTACTGGGGTGTCAGATACTGTGGGTACTGGGATGTCAGATACTGTGCGTACTGGGGTGTCAGATACTGTGGGTACTGGGGTGTCAGATACTGTGGGTACTGGGGTGTCAGATACTGTGGGTATTGGGAGGCAGATACTGTGGGTATTGGGGTGTCAGATACTGTGGGTACTGGGGTGTCAGTTACTGTGGGTATTGGGGTGTCTGATACTGTGGGTTCTGGTATGTCAGTTACTGTGGGTACTGGGATGTCAGATACTGTGGGTACTGGGGTTGTCGGATACTGTGGGTACTTGGGTGTCAGATACTGTGGGTACTGGGGTGTCTGATACTGTGGGTATTGGGAGGCAGATACTGTGGGCATTGGGAGGCAGATACTGTGGGTACTGGGGTGTCAGATACTGTGGGTATTGGGGTGTCAGTTACTGTGCGTACTGGGATGTCAGATACTGTGGGTATTGGGGTGTCAGTTACTGTGGGTACTGGGATGTCAGATACTGTGGGTATTGGGGTGTCAGATACTGTGGGTACTGGGGTGTCTGATACTGTGGGTACTGGGGTGTCAGATACTGTGGGTATTGGGGTGTCAGATACTGTGGGTACTGGGGTGTCAGATACTGTGGGTACTGGGATGTCAGATACTGTGGGTAAGGGGATGTCAGATACTGTGGGTACTGTGATGTCTGATGCTCTGGGTACTTGGACGTCAGACACTGTGAGTACTGGGATGTCAGATACTGTGGGTACTGGGGTGTCAGATACTGTGGGTACTAGGGTGTCAGATACTGTGGGTACCGGGCCTCAGATACTGTGGGTACTGGGAGGCAGATACTGTGGGTACTGGGGTGTCAGATACTGTGGGTACTGGGGTGTCAGATACTGTGGGTACTAGGGTGTCTCATACTGTGGGTACTGGGGTGTCAGATACTGTGGGTATTGGGGTGTCAGATACTGTGCGTATTGGGAGGCAGATATTGTGGGTACTGGGGTGTCAGATACTGTGGGTACTGGGATGTCAGATACTGTGGGTACTGGGGTGTCAGATACTGTGGGTACTGGGGTGTCAGATACTGTGGGTACTGGGGTCTCACATACTGGGGGTACCGGGGTCTCAGATACTGTGGGTACTGGGGTCTCAGATGCTGTGGGTACTGGGGTGTCAGATACTTTAGGTACTGGGGTTGTCGGATACTGTGGGTACTGGGGTGTCAGATACTGTGGGTACTAGGGTGTCAGATACTGTGGGTACCGGGCCTCAGATACTGTGGGTACTGGGAGGCAGATACTGTGGGTACTGGGGTGTCAGATACTGTGGGTACCGGGTCTCAGATACTGTGGGTACTAGGAGGCAGATACTGTGGGTACTGGGGTGTCAGATACTGTGGGTACTGGGGTCTCAGATACTGTTGGTATTGGGATGTCAGATACTGTGAGTATTGGCAGGCAGATACTGTGGGTACTGGGGTGTCAGATACTGTGGGTACTGGGGTGTCAGATACTGTGGGTACTGGGATGTCAGATACTGTGCGTACTGGGGTGTCAGATACTGTGGGTACTGGGGTGTCAGATACTGTGGGTACTGGGGTGTCAGATACTGTGGGTATTGGGAGGCAGATACTGTGGGTATTGGGGTGTCAGATACTGTGGGTACTGGGGTGTCAGTTACTGTGGGTATTGGGGTGTCTGATACTGTGGGTTCTGGTATGTCAGTTACTGTGGGTACTGGGATGTCAGATACTGTGGGTACTGGGGTTGTCGGATACTGTGGGTACTTGGGTGTCAGATACTGTGGGTACTGGGGTGTCTGATACTTTGGGTGATGGGGAGGCAGAATACTGTGGGTACTGGGAGGCAGATACTGTGGGTACTGGGGTGTCAGATACTGTGGGTATTGGGGTGTCAGTTACTGTGCGTACTGGGATGTCAGATACTGTGGGTATTGGGGTGTCAGTTACTGTGGGTACTGGGATGTCAGATACTGTGGGTATTGGGGTGTGTCAGATATACTGTGGGTACTGGGGTGTCTGATACTGTGGGTACTGGGGTGTCAGATACTGTGGGTATTGGGGTGTCAGATACTGTGGGTACTGGGGTGTCAGATACTGTGGGTACTGGGATGTCAGATACTGTGGGTAAGGGGATGTCAGATACTGTGGGTACTGTGATGTCTGATGCTCTGGGTACTTGGACGTCAGACACTGTGAGTACTGGGATGTCAGATACTGTGGGTACTGGGGTGTCAGATACTGTGGGTACTGGGATGTCAGATACTGTGGGTACTGGGGTGTCAGTTACTGTGGGTACTGGGATGTCTGATACTCTGGGTACTGGGATGTCTGATACTCTGGGTACTGGGATGTCAGATACTCTGGGTACTGGGGTGTCAGATACTGTGGGTACTGGGGTGTCAGTTACTGTGGGTACTGGGATGTCTGATACTGTGGGTACTGGGATGTCAGTTACTGTGGGTACTGGGGTGTCAGGTACTGTGGGTACTGGAATGTCAGATACTGTGGGTACTGGGGTGTCAGATACTGTGGGTACTGGGGTGTCAGATACTGTGGGTACTGGGGTGTCTGATACTGTGGGTACTGGGATGTGTGATACTGTGGGTACTGGGGTGTCTGATACTGTGGGTACTGGGGTGTCAGTTACTGTGGGTACTGGGATGTCTCATACTGTGGGTACTGGGATGTCAGATACTGTGGGTACTGGAGTGTCTGTTACTGTGGGTACTGGAATGTCAGAATACTGTGGGTACTAGGGTGTCTCATACTGTGGGTACTGGGATGTCAGATACTGTGGGTACTGGGGGTGTCTCATACTGTGGGTACTGGGATATCAGATACTGTGGGTACTGGGATGTCCAGATACTGTGAGGTACTGGGATGTCAGATACTGTGGGTACTGGGATCTCAGATACTGTGGAGTACTAGGATGTCAGATACTGTGGGTACTGGGGTGTCAGATACTGTGGGTACTGGGGTGTCAGATACTGTGCGTACCGGGGTGTCTGATACTGTGGGTACTGGGATGTGTGGTACTGTGGGTACTGGGGTGTCTCATACTGTGGGTACTGGGATGTCAGATACTGTGGGTACTGGGGTGTCTGATACTGTGGGTACTGGAATGTCAGATACTGTGGGTACTGTGGTGTCTCATACTGTGGGTACTGGGATGTCAGATACTGTGGGTACTGGGGTGTCTCATATTGTGGGTACTGAGATATCAGATACTGTGGGTACTGGGATGTCAGATACTGTGGGTACTGGGATGTCAGATAATGTGGGTACTGGGGTGTCAGATACTGTGGGTATTGGGAGGCAGATACTGTGGGTATTGGGGTGTCAGATACTGTGGGTACTGGGGTGTCAGATACTGTGGGTATTTGGGTGTCAGATACTGTACTGGGGTGTCAGAGATACTGTGGGTATGGGGTATTAGGGTGTCAGTTACTGTGGGTATTGGGGTGTCAGTTACTGTGGGTACTGGTGTGTCAGATACTGTGGGCACTGGGGTGTCTGATACTGTGGGTATTGGGAGGCAGATACTGTGGGTACTGGGTGTCTGATACTGTGGGTACTGGGGTGTCAGATACTGTGGGTATTGGGGAGTCTGATACTGTGGGTACTGGGGTGTCTGATACTGTGGGTACTGGGGTGACAGATACTGTGGGAATTGGGAGGCAGATACTGTGGGTACTGGGATGTCAGATACTGTGGGTACTGGGGTGTCAGATACTGTGGGTACTGGGGTGTCGAAGATACTGTGGGTACTGGGGTCTCAGATACTGTGGGTACCGGTCTCTCAGATACTGTGGGTACCAGGGTCTCCAGATGCTGTGGGTACTGGGGTGTCAGATACTTTAGGTACTGGGGTTGTCGGATACTGTGGGTACTGGGGTGTCAGATACTGTGGGTACTAGGGTGTCAGATACTGTGGGTACCGGGCCTCAGATACTGTGGGTACTGGGAGGCAGATACTGTGTGTACTGGGGTGTCAGATACTGTGGGTACTGGGGTGTCAGATACTGTGGGTACTAGGGTGTCTCATACTGTGGGTACTGGGGTGTCAGATACTGTGGGTATTGGGGTGTCAGATACTGTGAGTATTGGGAGGCAGATACTGTGGGTACTGGGGTTTCAGATACTGTGGGTACTGGGTTGTCAGATACTGTGCGTACTGGGTTGTCAGATACTGTGAGTATTGGGAGGCAGATACTGTGGGTACTGGGGTGTCAGTTACTGTGGGTACTGGGATGTCAGATACTGTGGGTACTGGGGTGTCAGATACTGTGGGTACTGGGATGTCAGATACTGTGGGTACTGGGATGTCAGATACTGTGGGTACTGGGGTGTCAGATACTGTGGGTACTGGGGTGTCAGATACTGTGGGTACTGGGGTCTCACATACTGGGGGTACCGGGGTCTCAGATACTGTGGGTACTGGGGTCTCAGATGCTGTGGGTACTGGGGTGTCAGATACTTTCGGTACTGGGGTTGTCGGATACTGTGGGTACTGGGGTGTCAGATACTGTGGGTACTAGGGTGTCAGATACAGAGGTGTTAGATACAGAGGTGATAGATACAGAGGTGTCAGATACAGAGGTGTTAGATACAGAGGTGTTAGATACAGAGGTGTCAGATACAGAGGTGTAAGATACAGAGGTGTTAGATACAGAGGTGTCATGAGGTGAGGTGTCAGATACTGTGGGTACAGGGGTGTCAGATACTGTGATGTCATAAGGTGAGGTGTCAGATACAGAGGTGTCAGAAACCATGGTGTCATGAGATGAGGTGGGGTGTCAGATACTGTGGGAATTAGGAGGCGGATACTGTGGGTAATGGGGTGTCAGATTCTGTGGGTACTGGGGTGTCTGATACTGTGGGTATTGGGGTGTCAGATACTGTGGGTACTGGGTGTCTGATACTGTGGGTACTGGGGTGTCAGATACTGTGGGTACTGGGGTGTCAGATACTGTGGGTACTGGGGTCTCACATACTGGGGGTACCAGGGTCTCAGATACTGTGGGTACTGGGGTCTCAGATGCTGTGTGGGTACTGGGGTGTCAGATACTTTCGGTACTGGGGTTGTCGGATACTGTGGGTACTGGGGTGTCAGATACTGTGGGTACTAGGGTGTCAGATACAGAGGTGTTAGATACAGAGGTGATAGATACAGAGGTGTCAGATACAGAGGTGTTAGATACAGAGGTGTTAGATACAGAGGTGTCAGATACAGAGGTGTAAGATACAGAGGTGTTAGATACAGAGGTGTCATGAGGTGAGGTGTCAGATACTGTGGGTACAGGGGTGTCAGATACTGTGATGTCATAAGGTGAGGTGTCAGATACAGAGGTGTTAGAAACCATGGTGTCATGAGATGAGGTGGGGTGTCAGATACTGTGGGAATTAGGAGGCGGATACTGTGGGTAATGGGGTGTCAGATACTGTGGGTACTGGGGTGTCTGATACTGTGGGATATTAGGGTGTCAGATACTGTCTGATACCAGGTACTGGGTGTGTCTGATACTGTGGAGTACTAGGGTGTCAGAAGATACTGTGGGTATTGGGGAGTCTGATACAGGATGTGAGTACTGGGGTGTCAGATACTACTGTGGGTACTGGGGTGTCAGATACTGTGTCAGGAATGGGAGGCAAGATACTGTGGGTACTGGGATGTCAGATACTGTGGGTACTGGGGTGTCAGATACTGTGGGTACTAGGGTGTCAAGATACTGTGGTACTGGGGTCTCAGATACTGGGGGTACCGGGGTCTCAGATACTGTGGGTACCGGGGTCTCAGATGCTGTGGGTACTGGGGTGTCAGATACTTTAGGTACTGGGGTTGTCGGATACTGTGGGTACTGGGGTGTCAGATACTGTGGGTACTAGGGAGTCAGATACTGTGGGTACCGGGCCTCAGATACTGTGGGTACTGGGAGGCAGATACTGTGGGTACTGGGGTGTCAGATACTGTGGGTACTGGGGTGTCAGATACTGTGGGTACTGGGGTGTCAGATACTGTGGGTATTGGGGTGTCAGATACTGTGAGTATTGGGAGGCAGATACTGTGGGTACTGGGGTGTCAGATACTGTGGGTACTGGGATGTCAGATACTGTGCGTACTGGGTTGTCAGATACTGTGGTATTGGGGTGTCTGAGTTACTGTGTGCAGATGTGAGGGGAGGCAGAATATTGTGGGTACTGGGGTGTCAGATACTGTGGGTACTGGGATGTCACATACTGTGTGGTACTGGGGGGTGTCCAGATACTGTGGGTACTGGGGTGTCAGATACTGTGGGTACTGGTGTCTCAGATACTGGGGGTACCGGGGTCTCAAATACTGTGGGTACCGGGGTCTCAGATGCTGTGGGTACTGGGGTGTCAGATACTGTGGGTACTAGGGTAGCAGATACAGAGGTGTTATATACAGAGGTGTTAGATACAGAGGTGTCAGATACAGAGGTGTTAGATACAGAGGTGTTAGATACAGAGGTGTCATGAGGTGAGGTGTCAGATACTGTGGGTACAGGGGTGTCAGATACTGTGATGTCATAAGGTGAGGTGTCAGATACAGAGGTGTCAGAAACCATGGTGTCATGAGATGAGGTGGGGTGTCCAGATACTGTGGGAATTAGGGAGGCGGATACTGTGGGTAATGGGGTGTCTGATACTGTGGGTACTGGGGTGTCAGATACTGTGGGAGTGGGAGGCAGATACTGTGGGTACTGGGATGTCCAGATACTGTGGGTACTGAGGGTGTCAGATACTGTGGGTACTGGGGTGTCCAGATACTGTGGGTACTGGGGTCTCAGATACTGGGGTACCAGGGTCTCAGATACTGTGGTACCTGGGGTCTCAGATGCTGTGGGTACTGGGGTGTCAGATACTTTAGGTACTGGGGTTGTCGGATACTATGGGTACTGGGGTGTCAGATACTGTGGGTACTAGGGTGTCAGATACTGTGTGTGGGTACCGGGCCTCAGATACTGTGTGGGTACTGGGAGGCAGATACTGTGGGTACTGGGGGTGTCAGATACTGTGGGTACTGGGGTGTCAGATACTGTGGGTACTGGGGTGTCAGATATTGTGAGTATTGGGGTGTGAGTTACTGTGCGTATTGGGAGGCAGATATTGTGGGTACTGGGGTGTCAGATACTGTGGGTACTGGGACGTCAGATACTGTGGGTACTGGGATGTCAGATACTGTGGGTACTGGGATGTCAGATACTGTGGGTAAGGGGATGTCTGATACTGTGGGTACTGGAATGTCAGATCCTGTGGGTAAGGGGATGTCTGATACTGTGGGTACTGGAATGTCAGATACTGTGGGTACTGGGGTGTCAGATACTGTGGGTACTGGGGTGTCTGATACTGTGGGTACTGGAATGTCAGATACTGTGGGTACTGGGGTGTCTCATACTGTCGGTACTGGGATGTCAGATACTGTGGGTACTGGGGTGTCTCATACTGTGGGTACTGGGATATCAGATACTGTGGGTACTGGGATGTCAGATACTGTGGGTACTGGGATGTCAGATTCTGTGGGTACTGGGATGTCAGATACTGTGGGTACTGGGATGTCAGATACTGTGGGTACTGGGATGTCAGTTACTGTGGGTACTGGGATGTCAGATACTGTGGGTACTGGGATGTGTCAGATACTGTGGG
Source organism: Haliotis rubra (assembly GCF_003918875.1). Classification (NCBI taxonomy): domain Eukaryota; kingdom Metazoa; phylum Mollusca; class Gastropoda; order Lepetellida; family Haliotidae; genus Haliotis; species Haliotis rubra. The sequence continues at coordinate 118,889 of NW_025765222.1, read as the reverse complement.
TACTGGGATGTCAGATACTGTGGGTACTGGGATGTCAGATACTGTGGGTACTGGGGTGTCAGATACTGTGGGTACTGGGATGTTAGATACTGTAGGTACTGGGATGTCAGATACTGTGGGTACTGGGGTGTTTGATACTGAGGGTACTGGTGTTGTCCAGATACTGTGGGTACTGTGGGTGTCTCATTCTGTACTGTGGGTACTGGGATGTCAGATACTGTGGGTACTGGGATGTCCAGATACTGTGGGTACTGGGATGTCAGATACTGTGGAGTGCTGTGGGTACTGGGATGTCAGATACTGTGGGTACTGGGATGTCAGATACTGTGGAGTACTAGGATGTCAGATACTGTACTGGGATGGTACTGGGTACTGGGATGTCAGATACTGTGGGTACTGGGTTGTCAGATACTGTGGGTACTGGGATGTCAGATACTGTGGGTACTGGGATGTCAGATACTGTGGAGTAAGGGATGTCTGATACTGTGGGTACTGGAATGTCAGATACTGTGGGTACTGGGGTGTCAGATACTGTGGGGTACTGGGATGTCAGATACTGTGGGTACTGGGGTGTCTGATACTGTGGGTACTGGGATGTGTGATACTGTGGGTACTGGGGTGTCTCATACTGTGGGTACTGGGATTTCAGATACTGTGGGTACTGGGGTGTCTGATACTGTGGGTACTGGAATGTCAGATTACTGTGGGTACTGGGGTGTCTCATACTGTGGGTACTGGGATGTCAGATACTGTGGGTACTGGGGTCTCTCATACTGTGGGTACTGGGATATCAGATACTGTGGGTACTGGGCTGTCAGATACTGTGGGTACTGGGATGTCAGATACTGTGGGTACTGGGATGTCAGATACTGTGGGTACTGGGATGTCAGATACTGTGGGTACTGGGATATCAGATACTGTTTGTACTGGGATGTCAGATACTGTGGGTACTGGGATGTCAGATACTGTGGGTACTGGGATGTCAGATACTGTGGGTACTGGGATGTCAGATACTGTGGGTACTGGGGTGTCAGATACTGTGGGTACTGGGGTGTCAGATACTGTGGGTACTGGGTGTCAGATACCGTGGGTACTGGGATGTCAGATACTGTGGGTACTGGGATGTCAGATACTGTGGGTACTGGGGTGTTTGATACTGAGGGTACTGGGGTGTCAGATACTGTGGGTACTGGGATGTCAGATACTGTGGGTACTGGAGTGTCTGTTACTGTGGGTACTGGGATGTCAGATATTGTGGGTACTGGGGTGTCTCATACTGTGGGTACTGGGATGTCAGATACTGTGGGTACTGGGGTGTCTCATACTGTGGGTACTGGGATGTCAGATACTGTGGGTACTGGGATGTCAGATACTGTGGGTACTGGGGTGTCAGATACTGTAGATACTGGGATGTCAGATACTGTGGGTACTGGAGTGTCTGTTACTGTGGGTACTGGGATGTCAGATACTGTGGGTACTGGGGTGTCTCATACTGTGGGTACTGGGATGTCAGATACTGTGGGTACTGGGGTGTCAGATACTGTAGGTACTGGGATGTCAGATACTGTGGGTACTGGAGTGTCTGTTACTGTGGGTACTGGGATGTCAGATACTGTGGGTACTGGTGTGTCTCATACTGTGGGTACTGGGATGTGTGATACTGTGGGTACTGGGGTGTCTGATACTGTGGGTACTGGGGTATCTGATACCGTGGGTACTGGGGTGTCAGTTACTGTGGGTACTGGGGTGTCTGATACTGTGGGTACTGGGGTGTCTCATACTGTGGGTACTGGGATGTCAGATACTGTGGGTACTGGGATGTCAGATACTGTGGGTACTGGGATGTCAGATGCTGTAGGTACTGGGATGTCAGATACTGTGGGTACTGGGATGTCAGATACTGTGGGTACTGGGATGTCAGATACTGTGGGTACTGGGTTGTCAGATACTGTGGGTACTAAAATGTCAGATACTGTGGGTACTGGGATGTCAGATACTGTGGGTAAGGGGATGTCTGATACTGTGGGTACTGGAATGTCAGATACTGTGGGTACTGGGGTGTCAGATACTGTGGGTACTGGGGTGTCAGATACTGTGGGTACTGGGGTGTCTGATACTGTGGGTACTGGGATGTGTGATACTGTGGGTACTGGGGTGTCTCATACTGTGGGTGCTGGGATGTCAGATACTGTGGGTACTGGGGTGTCTGATACTGTGGGTACTGGAATGTCAGATACTGTGGGTACTGGGGTGTCTCATACTGTGGGTACTGGGATGTCAGATACTGTGGGTACTGGGGTCTCTCATACTGTGGGTACTGGGATATCAGATACTGAGTGTACTGGGCTGTCAGATACTGTGGGTACTGGGATGTCAGATACTGTGGGTACTGGGTTGTCAGATACTGTGGGTACTGGGTTGTCAGATACTGTGGGTACTGGGCTGTCAGATACTGTGGGTACTGGGATGTCAGATACTGTGGGTACTGGGATGTCAGATACTGTGGGTACTGGGGTGTTTGATACTGAGGGTACTGGGGTGTCAGATACTGTGGGTACTGGGATATCAGATACTGTGGGTACTGGAGTGTCTGTTACTATGGGTACTGGGAAGTCAGATACTGTGGGTACTGGGGTGTCTCATACTGTGGGTACTGGGATGTCAGATACTGTGGGTACTGGGGTGTCTCATACTGTGGGTACTGGGATGTCAGATACTGTGGGTACTGGGGTGTCAGATACTGTGGGTACTGGGATGTCAGATACTGTGGGTACTGGGGTGTCAGATACTGTAGAATGTACTGGGATGTCAGATACTGTGGGTACTGGATGTGTGTCTGTTACTGTGGGTACTGGGATGTCAGATACTGTGGGTACTGGGGTGTCTCATACTGTGGGTACTGGGATGTCAGATACTGTGGGTACTGGGGTGTCAGATACTGTGGGTACTGGGATGTCAGATACTGTGGGTACTGGAGTGTCTGTTACTGTGGGTACTGGGATGTCAGATACTGTGGGTACTGGTGTGTCTCATACTGTGGGTACTGGGATGTGTGATACTGTGGGTATTGGGGTGTCTGATACTGTGGGTACTGGGGTGTCTGATACTGTGGGTACTGGGGTATCTGATACCGTGGGTACTGGGGTGTCAGTTACTGTGGGTACTGGGGTGTCTGATACTGTGGGTACTGGGGTGTCAGATACTGTGGGTACTGGGATGTCAGATACTGTGGGTACTGGGATGTCAGATACTGTGGGTACTGGGATGTCAGATACTGTGGGTACTGGGATGTCAGATACTGTGGGTACTGGGATGTCAGATACTGTGGGTACTGGGATGTCAGATACTGTGGGTACTGGGTTGTCAGATACTGTGGGTACTAAAATGTCAGATACTGTGGGTACTGGGATGTCAGATACTGTGGGTAAGGGGATGTCTGATACTGTGGGTACTGGAATGTCAGATACTGTGGGTACTGGGGTGTCAGATACTGTGGGTACTGGGGTGTCAGATACTGTGGGTACTGGGGTGTCTGATACTGTGGGTACTGGGATGTGTGATACTGTGGGTACTGGGGTGTCTCATACTGTGGGTACTGGGATGTCAGATACTGTGGGTACTGGTGTGTCTCATACCTCGGGTACTGGAGATGTGTAGTATACTGTGAGTACTTAGGGGTGTCTGATACTGTGGGTACTGGGGTATCTGATACCGTGGGTACTGGGGTGTCAGTTACTGTGGGTACTGGCGTGTCTGATACTGTGGGTACTGGGGTGTCTCATACTGTGGGTACTGGGATGTCAGATACTGTGGGTACTGGGATGTCAGATACTGTGGGTACTGGGGTGTCAGATACTGTGGGTACTGGGGTGTCAGATACTGTGGGTACTGGGATGTCAGATACTGTGGGTACTGGGATGTCAGATACTGTGGGTACTGGGATGTCAGATACTGTGGGTACTGGGATGTCAGATACTGTGGGTACTGTGGGTACTGGGATGTCAGATACTGTGGGTACTGGGATGTCAGATACTGTGGGTACTGGGATGTCAGATACTGTGGGTACTGGGATGTCAGATACTGTGGGTACTGGGTTGTCAGATACTGTTGGTACTGGGATGTCAGATACTGTGGGTACTGGGATGTCAGATACTGTGGGTAGTGGGGATGTCTGATACTGTGGGTACTGGAATGTCAGATACTGTGGGTACTGGGGTGTCAGATACTGTGGGTACTGGGGTGTCAGATACTGTGGGTACTGGGGTGTCAGATACTGTGGGTACTGGGATGTGTGATACTGTGGGTACTGGGGTGTCTCATACTGTGGGTACTGGGATGTCAGATACTGTATGGGTACTGGGGTGTCAGATACTGAATGCTCCAGATGGGTACTAGGATGTCAGATACTGTGGGTACTGGGATGTCAGATACTGTGGGTACTGGGGTGTTTGATACTGTGGGTACTGGGGTGTCAGATACTGTGGGTACTGGGATGTCAGATACTGTGGGTACTGGAGTGTCTGTTACTGTGGGTACTGGGATGTCAGATACTGTGGGTACTGGGGTGTCTCATACTGTGGGTACTGGGATGTCAGATACTGTGGGTACTGGGGTGTCTCATACTGTGGGTACTGGGATGTCAGATACTGTGGGTACTGGGATGTCAGATACTGTAGGTACTGGGATGTCAGATACTGTGGGTACTGGGGTGTCAGATACTGTAGATACTGGGATGTCAGATACTGTGGGTACTGGAGTGTCTGTTACTGTGGGTACTGGGATGTCAGATACTGTGGGTACTGGGGTGTCTCATACTGTGGGTACTGGGATGTCAGATACTGTGGGTACTGGGGTGTCAGATACTGTAGGTACTGGGATGTCAGATACTGTGGGTACTGGGGTGTCTCATACTGTGGGTACTGGGATGTCAGATACTGTGGGTACTGGGGTGTCAGATACTGTAGGTACTGGGATGTCAGATACTGTGGGTACTGGAGTGTCTGTTACTGTGGGTACTGGGATGTCAGATACTGTGGGTACTGGTGTGTCTCATACCTGTGGGTACTGGGATGTGTGATACTGTGGGTATTGGGGTGTCTGATACTGTGGGTACTGGGGTATCTGATACCGTGGGTACTGGGGTGTCAGTTACTGTGGGTACTGGGGTGTCTGATACTGTGGGTACTGGGGTGTCTCATACTGTGGGTACTGGGATGTCAGATACTGTGGGTACTGGGATGTCAGATACTGTGGGTACTGGGATGTCAGATACTGTGGGTACTGGGATGTCAGATACTGTGGGTACTGGGATGTCAGATACTGTGGGTACTGGGATGTCAGATACTGTGGGTACTGGGGTGTCAGATACTGTGGGTACTGGGATGTCAGATACTGTGGGTACTGGGATGTCAGATACTGTGGGTACTGGGATGTCAGATACTGTGGGTACTGGGATGTCAGATACTGTGGGTACTGGGATGTCAGATACTGTGGGTACTGGGATGTCAGATACTGTGGGTACTGTCAGATACTGTGGGTACTGGGGTGTCTGATACTGTGGGTACTGGAATGTCAGATACTGTGGGTACTGGGATGTCAGATACTGTGGGTACTGGGGTGTCAGATACTGTGGGTACTGGGGTGTCAGATACTGTGGATACTGGGATGTGAGATACTGTGGGTACTGGGGTGTCAGATACTGTGGGTACTGGGATGTCAGATACTGTGGGTACTAGGGGTGTCAGATACTGTGGAGTACTGGGATGTCAGATACTGTGGGTACTGGGGTGTCTGATACTGTGGGTACTGGGGTGTTTGATACTGCTAGATGGGTACTGGGATGTCAGATACTGTGGGTACTGGGGATGTCAGATACTGTGGGTACTGGGGTGTCTGATACTGTGGAGTACTGGGATGTCAGATACTGTGGGTACTGGGGTGTCCAGATACTGTGGGTACTGGGATGTCAGATACTGTGGGTACTGGGGGTGTCAGATACTGTGGGTACTGGGTGTGTCAGATACTGTGGGTACTAGGATGTCAGATACTGTGGGTACTGGGGTGGGTGTCAGATACTGTGGGTACTGGGTGTGTCAGATACTGTGGGTACTGGGATGTCAGATACTGTGGAGTACTGGGATGTCAGATACTGTGGCAAATACTAGGATGTCAGATACTGTGGGTACTGGGGTGTTGATACTGTGGGTACTGGGGTGTCAGATACTGTGGGTACTGGGATGTCAGATACTGTGGGTACTGGGGTGTCAGATACTGTGGAGTACTGGGATGTCAGATACTGTGGGTACTGGGGTGTCAGATACTGTGGGTACTGGGATGTCAGATACTGTGGGTACTAGGAGGGTGTCTAGATACTGTGGGTACTGGGATGTCAGATACTGTGGGTACTGGGGTGTCTGATACTGGTACAAGTACTGGGATGTCAGATACTGTGGGTATGGGGTGTCAGATACTGTGGGTACTGGGTGTCAGATACTGTGGGTACTAGGATGTCAGATACTGTGGGTACTGGGATGTCCAGATACTGTGGATGTACTGGGGTGTCAGATACTGTGGAGTACTGGGATGTCAAGATACTGTGGGTACTAGAGTGTCTGATACTGTGGGTACTAGGATGTCAGATACTGTGGGTACTGGGATGTCAGATACTGTGGGTACTAGGGTGTCAGATACTGTGGGTACTGGGATGTCAGATACTGTGGGTACTGGGATGTCAGATACTGTGGGTGTAGGTACTATTACTGGAATACTAGGGTGTCAAGATACTGTGGGTACTGGGGTGTCTGATACTGTGGGTACTGGGATGTCCTGATACTGTGGGTACTGGGGTGTCTGATACTGTGGGTACTGTGTCTGATACTAGGAACTGGTGTACTAGAGGTGTCAGATACTGTGGGTACTGGGGTGTCTGATACTGTGGGTACTGGGATGTCAGATACTGTGGGTACTGGGGTGTCAGATACTGTGGGTACTGGGATGTCAGATACTGTGGGTACTGGGATGTCAGATACTGTGGGTACTGGGATGTCAGATACTGTGGGTACTAGGATGTCAGATACTGTACTAATGGGTACTGGGATGTCAGATACTGTGGGTACTGGGATGTCAGATACTGTGGGTACTGGGATGTCAGATACTGTGGGTACTGGGATGTCAGATACTGTGGGTACTGGGATGTCAGATACTGTGGGTACTGGGATGTCAGATACTGTGGGTACTGGGATGTCAGATACTGTGCGGTAATGGGATGTCAGATACTGTGGTACTACTGGGGTGTCAGATACTGTGGATACTAGGGTGTCAGAATACTGCTGGAGTACTAGGGGTGTGTCAGATACTGTACAGGTACTGGGAGTGTCTTTGATACTGTGGGTACTGAGATGTGTGATACTACAGGTACTGGGGTGTCTCATACTGTGGGTACTGGGATGTCAGATACTGTGGGTACTAGGGTGTATCAGATACTGTAGGGTAGATGGGAGTGTCTGATACTGTGGGTACTAGGTATGTCAGATACAATGGGTACTGGGATGTCAGATACTGTGGGTACTGGATGTGTCTCATACTGTGGGTACTGGGGGATGTCAGATACTGTGGGTACTGGGGTGTCTGATACTGTGGGTACTGGGGTGTCAATGATACTGTGGGAATATACTGTGGGTACTCTGATGTCTCATACTATGGGTACTCAGGGTGTCAGATACTGTGGAGTACTGGGGTGTCAGATGCAATAGGTACTAGGATGTCAGGTGCTGTAGGTACTAAGGATCTCAAGATACTGTGGGTACTGTCAGATGCTGTGGGTACTGGGATGTCAGATACTGTGGGTACTGGGATGTCAGATACTGTGGGTACTGGGATGTCAGATACACTGTGGGTACTGGGATGTGTCAGATACTGTGGGGTACTAGGGATGTGTCTGATACTGTGGGTACTGGGTCAAGATACTGTGGGTACTAGGGTGTCAGATACTGTAGGTACTGGGGTGTCAGATACTGTGGAGTACTGGGGTGTGTCAGATACTGTGGGTAATGGGATGTCCTGATACTGTGGGTAATGGTGTCCTGTACTAGTAATACTGTGGGTACTATGGGGGGTGTCTGATACTGTGGGTACTAGGGTGTCAGATACTGTGGGTACTGGGGTGTCTGATACTGTGGAGTACAAGGATGTCAGATACTGTGGAGTACTGGGGTGTCTCATACTGTGGGTACTGGGATATCAGTGAAGTGTGGGGATGTCAGATACTGTGGGTACTGGGATGTCAGATACTGTGGGTACTAGGATGTCAGATACTGTGCTGGTACTGGGATTGTCAGATACTGTGGAGTACTGGGATGTCAGATACTGTAGGTACTGGGGTGTCTGATACTGTGGGTAATGGGATGTCAGATACTGTGGGTACTGGGCTGTCCAGATACTGTGGGTACTGGGATGTCAGATACTGTGTGGGTACTAGGGTTGTCAGATACTGTGGGTACTGGGTTGTCAGATACTGTGGGTACTGGGCTGTCAGATACCGTGGGTACTGGGATGTCAGATACTGTATGTGAGTACTGGAGGATGTCAAGATACTGTGGAGTACTGGGGTGTTTGATACTGAGGGGTACTGGGGTGTCAGATACTGTGGAGTACTAGGATGTCAGATACTGTGGGTACTGGAGTGTCTGTTGTTACTGTGGGTACTGGGAGGTCCAGATACTGTGGGTACTAGGGTGTCTCATACTGTGGGTACTGGGATGTGTCCAGATACTGTGGGTAGTACTGGGGTGTCGAATACTGTGGGTACTGGGAGTTGTCAGATACTGTGGGTACTGGGGTGTCAGATACTGTGGGTACTGGGATGTCAGATACTGTGGAGTACCTGGGATGTCAGATACTGTGGGTACTAGGGTGTCTGTTACTGTGGAGTACTGGGATGTCAGATACTGTGGGTACTAAGGGTGTCTGATACTGTGGGTACTGGGATGTCAGATACTATGGAGTACTAGGGTGTGTCCTGAATGCATGGGTACTAGGATACATCTAGATACTGTAGGTACTAGGATGTCAGAATACTGTGGGTACTGGGATGTCAGATACTGTGGAGTAATGGGGTGTCAAATACTGTGGGTACTAGGAGTGTCAGATACTGTGGGTATCCAGGGTGTCTGATACTGTCAATTACTGGGGTATCAGTGGAGTACTGAACTGTCAAATACTGTGGGTACTAGGGTGTCTGATACTGTGGGTACTGGGGTGTCTCATACTGTGGGTACTAGAGGATATCATCATACTGTGTAGGTACTGGGATGTCAGATACTGTGGTACTGGAGTGTCAGATACTGTGGGTACTAGGATGTCAGATACTGTGGGTACTGGGATGTCCAGATACTGTGGAGTACTGGGATGTGTCCAGATACTGTGGGTACTGGGGTGTCTGTGAATACTGTGGGTACACTGTGGGTACCTAGGATGTCTGTACTATGTGGAGTACTAGGATGTAAGGTACTGGGATATCCAGATACTGTGGGTACTGGGGTGTCTGGGTACTGTATCAGTACCTATTGGTACTGGGATGTCAGATACTGTGGGTACTAGGGTGTCAGATACTGGTAAGGGATGTCAGATACTGTGGATACTGGGGTGTCAAATACTGTGGGGTACTAGGGTGTGTCAGACTGTGGGTACTGTCAAGATACTGTGGGTAATGGGGTGTCAGATACTATACTGTGGATACTGTGGGTACTAAGTGTCAGATACTATGGGTACTGGGATGTCAGATACTGTGGTACTGGGGTGTCTGATACTGTGGGCACTGAATGTCAGATACTATGGGAGGGTGTCTCATACAGATGTCCAGATACTGTGGGTACTGGGTCTGTCTCATACTACTGGGTACTGTGGGTACTGTCAGATACTGTGGAGTACTAGGATGTCAGAATACTATGGAGTACTATGAGATCAGATACATGGGCACTGAGGATATGGGCTCTGTGGGTACTGGGATGTGTCTGTGGGTACTGTGTCAGATACTGTGGAGTACTAGGATGTCAGATACTGTGGGTACTGGGATGTCAGATACTGTGGGTAGTACTAGGGTAATGTCAGATACTGTGGGTACCTGGGGTGTCAGATACTGTGGGTACTGGGGTGTCAAGATACCGTAAGTGGGCCTAGAGTGTCAGAACTGTGAGTACTACCATGCCAGATACTGTGGGTACTAGGTGTTTGATACTCTATACTGTGGGTACTGGGGTGTCAAGATACTGTGGGTACTGAGGATGTCAGAATATTGTGGGTACTAGGGTGTCAGATACTGTAGGGTACTGGGAGTGTCAGATACTGAAAGATACTGTGGGAAGAGATACTGGGATGTCCAGATACTGTGGAGTACTAGGGTGTCTCATATACTGTGGAGTACTAGAATGTCATGAATACTGTGGGTACTGGGGTGTAGGTACTGTAGGTACTGGGGTGGGTACTATGGGTAATAAGTGTCAGATACTGTGGGTACTGGGTGTAAATACTGTGGGTATTGTCAGATACTGTAGGTACTAGGATGTCTGATAGATACTGTGGAGTACTGGGGTGTAAAGATACTGTGGATACTAAGTGTATCAGATACTGTGGGTACTGGGAGTGTCTGATACTGTGGGTACTAAGGTGTCCAGATACTGTGAGTACTGAGGGTGTCTGATACTATGGGTGCTGGGATGTCCAGATACTGTGGAGTACTAGGGTGTGTCTCCTTACTGTGGGTACTGGGATGTCAGATACTGTGGGTACTAGGGGTGTCAGATACTGTGGGTACTGGGATGTGTCAGATACTGTGGAGTACTGGGGTGTCTACATACTGTGGGTACCTGGGATGTCAGATACTGTGGGTACAGGCTGTCGAATACTGTAGGTACTGAGATGTG